>NC_056406.1:24885925-25186296 GCF_905147365.1 Aricia agestis | reverse complement strand
CCTACGTTATTCTGTAGATATGGTACCTACTTGACATAATATTACGACCAAATTAGGATCGCGATCTGCCCTAACATTAGTTTTTTAAGTCTACTTTCTTTCAGAAACTGCTGATGTAACTTACAGCAGTTTCTGAAATTTTGTAAGTGGTAAAACTACCGGTTTACTCAGCGCACATGCCTATCACAGTATATTTTTATGAGTGTGATATATTATAGTAAGACCACCTGTGAAGACCACCGATTTAAACAACACCTATACCTGTCACAGTATCGTAAGTATATATTTTCATGAGTGTGCAAATAAAACCTTCTCTTTCCTGTATTTTTAATGTTTTTATTCAGAAACTTAAGAGAATCAAAATGCTGTAAGCAATAAAAGAAAGGAGCGCAAATGAAATCTAGATGGTAATACATAAAATTGTCAATTGTTGAGTGCAGTTGTAATAACAGTTACCGGTTTAAAGTCTCGTTCGTTTAACTTCGCCGTAAACCGTTTTACAGCGCCGTAAAGCGGAGATGGCGGAAGTTCAAAATGGCATTTTTCAAATTTCGTATTTCCCATTCCGTAATTTTATATCAATCCGATCAATAAAGTGCAGGCATCGACAGGTTAGTAGTAAGTATATATTATGCTTCCGAAATATTTCACTTGTCGTTTACTTTAAATATTAAATCTAGTTAGTCCTTGATCCTCGTATTACTTAACTCCTAAATTTTCTCAACGTATAACCCTTCCCTGCCTACCTAGCATACGCCAACGAGATATCTCACTCTCGAGATAATTAAATTTTGACATTATGACACGAGGCGACCGACTCGACCAAACTCTATAAAAATGTGTTATTTCGATGATAGATCTACGCGAGACAAAATGTTTGTCATGCTAGGGTGAATAGAGATGAAGAGACAAACCATCAAACATCGAGAAAACATGTAGAGTGAGATATCTCGTTGGCGTATGCTAGGTAAGCTGAACTTCCACGAATACTTCAAGACGAACATTAGCCAAATCCGCCCCCGTATCTCATATCTTGCGAAAGCAATGCGTGGATTGTTGATCGCTATTTTTACGTGATCACTACCTAAGGTAGCGGTTCAGCCGTTCTCAAGTTTTAGAAAGACTAAATACATTTGAAATTCATTTGATTAGATGATATAATTTAAAAGAAACCGTGTTATACATATTTTACATAATATAATAATTTGATTTTTGGCAGCGGCTTTTCTTGAGCTAAAGTAAAAAACGAAAAGACACCCTAAGTATGGGCTCGCATCTTAAATTATAATATTTGAAGGGCGAGAGAGCGGAGGTAATCTACGATGGATTACCCTCTATCCCTCTTAAATTAAAATATAATTCGGCAATATCCCCCAACAGGAGAGTTTAGGAAAATTATAAAATAAAATATATTCAAGTTAGTTTTATATTCTGAAGGCTTTCTTGATTCCTGGGACTTGGTGCTACTAAAGGACACGAAGATATCATTTTTTTCTTCTTCTTCACTCGGAGTACTATATCTGATTTTTACCAAAATCGGTCAAGCAGTTTCAGACTCTCTGAAATATCCATACTCGACAATAATTCGCAATCCGAATGAAAAAAAGTAACGGGTAGTTAAGAAGTAGTTTATACGTGGGAGACCCATGCTTTGGCACGAATGGGCCGGCTCGACCGGAGAAATACCACGTTCTCACAGAAAACCGGCGTGAAACAGCGCTTGCGCTGTGTTTCGCCGAGTGAGTAAGTTTAACGGAGGCCCAATCCCCTACTCTTTCCTACCCCTCTTCCTACCCTCCCCTATTCCCTTTCCTTTCCTTCCCATCCCTACCCTCCCCTATTACCCTATTCCCTCTTAAAAGGCCGGCAGCGCACATGCAGCTCTTCTGATGCTGCGAGTGTCCATGGGCGACAGAAGTTGCTTTCCATCAGGTGACCCGTTTGCTCGTTTGCCCCCTTATTTCATAAAAAAAAAAGTAAGTAATTCACGGTGTAAAAAAATTGTCGTCAAAACTAAGGGTCAATTTAGATGAGAACGAGACGCGTAGATGCATTAATTCTTATTGAATTGACAGACTTCAAGACAGACTTCAAGACGTCATGTAAGACTGTCAATTCAGTACAGAAATGCATAATAACTACGCGTCGCGTTACGGTCTGATTTGACCCTAACACATACACTGAAACACACACATACACAGGCACTGAAACACAACGAGTGTTGAGTATACTTCGTTTTTAGGGTTCCGTAGTCAACAAGGAACCCTTATAGTTTCGGTCTGTCCGTCGGTCTGTAAGTCTGTTTGTCCGTCTGTCTATCTGTCTGTCCGTGGTTTTTCTCAGAGACTGTAAGACCTACAAAGCTGTAATTTGGCATGAATGCACATATTAATGATGGCGACAAAATGGTACATGAAATTTAAAAAATATATTTTTTATGGTACCTTCCCTACACATCAAGCGGGGATGATTTTTTTTGCGTCCACCCTATCGTGTGAGGTGTCGTTGGACAGGTTTTTTTTAAAATATTATGAGTATTCATAGATTATTTTACGATTTAGGTATCTGTTTGTGAAATATTAAGTTTTAAAAATCGTTAGAGTCCAGTGTACCCCCCACCCCCCCTTCTACCAGCTAAACGGTTGCTTCTGGAAATGTGAAAAAATTCACGGAAGTAGGAAATATGCTGAATTTAAAATAAAAACTATCACGGCTAAGTAAACTTCATAAGTTATAGAGTAATAGTCGATTAACTAAAAAAATGTATTACATTCAGGCGCTTTGCAAAAGAAGGGGCGGGCGGGCCGGTCCCAAACGATAGCACAAAGGGATTCCTTAGATATTACCAACGCACACGGTGGGAAAAAAGACCGCGCCGCAGGTGCCCGGCGGGCACGAGTGCTGCATGTCCGCGGCTGCCCGGCGTGGATCACACAAACCAGTTTAGGTTTGTGTGAGCCACGCCGGGCATGCAGCAACGCAGATGGCGTCTGCTAACTGCTTTGCGTACGCGGCGCGGGCAGCCGCAGACATCGACGGGTATACGCAGCGAAGTTGACCGGCCCGCCCCGCCCCGTCGTCGTCTGCACAGCGCCTCATTGACCATACAAAAAATAAAAATAAAAACTAGCGGTACTACGGAACTCTATATTGCGCGTGGCCCGACACGCACTTGGCCGGTTTTTTAAGGAAGTTTCATGACTAGAATAACATTTACTAAAATTAACTAAACACTGATCCCAGAACACAAGAAATTGCAACAAATTCCAGCCATTAAAGTATTTGCAAAGTTTAAAATTTCAATGCGCGTGGCCCGACACGCACTTGGCCAGTTTTTTAAGGAAATTTCATGACTAGAATAACATTTACTAAACTTAACTAAACACTGATCCCAGAACACAAGAAATTGCAACAAATTCCAGCCATTAAAGTATTTGCAAAGTTTAAAATTTCAATCGCTACGGACGGGACGCAACTTTTACAATTGCCTCGGGGGAGTCAACTCTTTGTTTTCTCGACCATAAGCCGGATGAAATCTTCTTGTTAGTATGTAACATACACAAGTACCGGTAAATTGGCTGTTTGATAATATGTATATAATGCTGTCCAAAAGGCTCTGTTGAAATAAAAATAATAAATAAAAAAGAGTGTTCTCTTCACGTATATTCTTCGAGTATTACAATTTAAAAACGTGTTGTTTTGTTCGTTTATTGCAGCTGAATATTTCCTTATGAAGCGTCTATGCGTGTTTTTTTGTTTCGTTTTAGAATATGCGATGAATCGACTTGAAAAATTTAAAAACAAAAAAACATGTACCTACTGTCTACTCCGGACTGTAACATATTTTATTATGATATTATTATGTTTTATGCAAATAAATATATAAAGAATTGAATTGAAATTGAATAAGGAGTACTAACCTAACTCTTTCAGCAAGTGGCTACTTTCGCAGTGAAAATTGAAATCTATTACGAGTATACAAGGGACACGTACTCACAGTTAAGTACATTTTGTTTTGTTACACCTGTATACAGGATGTAACAAAAATAAGTGACAATACTTTAGGATGTGTACGTGTTTCTTGTAGAGAGTTCACTGTGAAAGTAGCAGCCCTGAACGACCAACTTTTTTTTCACTTTTGTATGGGGAAAATCGTGACGCTCGGGCCCTTGCCCATACAAAAGTGAAAAAAAAATTCGTCTTTCAGCGCTGCTACTTTCACAGTGAACTCTCTACAAGGAACACGTACACACCCTAAAGTATTATCACTTATTTTTGTTATACACTGTATAAGTAGTCGTTGTATACCCATTCATATCTGAGGTTGTATTTATATTTCTGGGTCGTTGAATTTCTATGTAATATAATTATTTCGTACATTCGAATGTTTCCGATTATCCCGGTATAAAACCAATTGGTCGTATCTGGACAGAAATGGAAGAATTAACCCAAAAAGAGGCCATAAACAAATCTTTGTTCAAGGGCTATTTAGTTTAGGTGTAATTGGTCCCTAAGGGGAGCCCTTACGGTCATTGAACCCTTAGGGTTTACCCCAACGATTTGGCTTAGGGCATAATCTAGATTTATGATAAAAATTAATTTTGCGCCCAAAAATTATCATGTAAAAGGCCGCTAAGACACTAGACTCTAGAGAAATCACATTATGCAAGACGAGCTTATTTAGGCTGACTTTACCAACTCCATAATATAGATAAATCTACCATACTACTATTCTGTAAGATTTTGAAGCTTTATTTAATACTAGCTTTTGCCCGCGGCTTCACTCGCGTTAAGAAGTATACAATTTTTCATTTCCGATTTTATCCCCTTAGGGGTGGAATTTATCATAATCCTTTCTTAGGGGATGCCTACGTCATAACATCTACCTGCATACCAAATTTCAGTCCGATCCGTCCAGTGGTTTGGGCTGTGCGTTGATAGATCACTATGTCAGTCAGTCAGTCACCTTTGAGTTATATAATTATCGTATAACTCAAAGGTGATAAAGACTTGTATTCAATAACGTTAATTCCATTTTAAGCCAAGCCACAAAAATATACAATACTAAAATGAATAAAAACCGCACAAATTTTAAACCTCAGCTTACAAAAATACTGCGCTACAGCTACAGCATAAAATTATACAGTAGCCAGACTAGCCCAACTTCATAGGAAGTGAATTATGCGCAGTGCGGGCATGACACATTAGCACCACGCTATCAGATAACTTTAAAGAGCAAGACGACCCAGCATGTACTAGTAAAAGGCTGTCTCTCCCTTAATACAATAATAAGATAGTACAAATTATGTCAAGGGTGTCAAAAAGGGTGACCCGCTCTTTCCCAACGTCTTTACTTGTGTGAGCGATCCTTGGGCGGCGAGGAACATTGAAGTTGGCGGAAAACGGCTAACGAATCTCCATTTTGCTGACGACATTATCCTGGCCAGCGGTGGCGCAGGAGAGAGACAGATGGAAGTCTTTGGGGGAGGCCTTTAGGACAGTTTAGACTTATAATAATAAAAAAAAACAAATTACGCGACACAAAATAGGTACATATATTTTGTTTATGTATCCAGCACCTCCAATGTGCTTTGTATAGATGTAGTGTGTTTTAGGATCTTAAATGCCCAATGAGAGTATAAATTACGAATCTGCTCCGATGGTACTTACGTTAGATTTACTTCTCTTCCCCCGCATTGGGGGCGCTGATTACGCTTCAAATAGGCACAAAAAACGGTAGTCATTTCAAAGGGTGTCATAAGTCCAGCGTACTTGTATAATGGAGGTCAGTGGTCATATGAGAATGTTAACAGATACGTTATCAATTAGGATACCAATTTTTGTGCTGAATTTTAGCTTGAAAACATTGCAGTAATATGTCATAATATGAAACTTATCTCTTTGTTGAGCCCACAGCTCACGGCCGTATCTACGGGGGGCATCGTGGGGCAATGCCCTACCTTAAAATCATAATGCCCTACCTTAAAAATACCAAAAAACCCAAGAAAATCAATCAATTATGATTTTTTTTACTTCCGCCCTACCTGTAACCAATGCTGCCCTACCTCAAATCTGACTTTAGCTACAGCCCTGCCACAGCTGAGCGAAATTGACTTGAAATACTGCGCTACTCTACCGCATAATATTTATATTATACTACAGCTGCGATGAGTACTGAAACTTTTATAATAACGTTACCAAAACAAGTGAAATGTGGATTGGAATAAAGTATCGTTTTATTTTAATTTATCGTTAAATTGTTTACGAAGTTTCGTGTGCACTCGGAGGTGCACTATTGTGAAAGTTCAGCTTTCGAAGTTGTTGTTATCTACCGTGATATATAAGCTTAAAGTTTATTCATAATGATGCAAGCTTTCGGCAATTCCGAGCTTTCTTGAAATTTATTAACAGCTCTATCAAGTAAATCGCTGTAGGACGAAACAATTTTGAAATGGTGAGTTAATACCTGACTAGACGTCAGGGGCGTAGCGTACCTTGGCGGGGCCCCGTATAAAAATTTGTTTGGGGGCCCATAGGAAGGGTAAAGATTTCTCAAAAAAGAAAAAAACATATTTTGCATAAAATTAAAAGAAATATTTATTCATCATAATAATTACTTATCTATCTGTCACATTATTTAAAATCAATTCAAATTAAACATTAACTCTCCTTGCCCTTTTTCGGCAAACTGATTAAGTAATTAAATCATTCATAGCTGATGATAACTTTAGTTTTTCTAAAGTTTCTGCCTCTATGGGCAATAGTGACAGGTCTGACCGAAGTTCTTAAAATTTGAACGCACGCTTTACTCGGGAAAAAAGAAATAGTTTTTTTTACTTTTCTCTTTTCTGAAATTTAAAAAATTTGGGAAGTTATTATTAATTTTTGCTTACGCACCTTGGGGGGCCCTCGTAGGTCGGGGCCCCGTATAATTGATACGGCTGATACGGCGGTAGCTACGCCCCTGCTAGACGTATTTTCTCTATAGTATTACTATTTACTAACAATTCGATCACATACAAAATCGTTGTAGGACGAAAAAAGTCGTTCTACTAGGTCGAGATTTTGCTGCCAAATAACTCGTTAGTATACCCCGTGCTGTATTGACGTCAGCACCCATCAGTGATGATTGACCGCATTCTTAGACTGCTTAGTTCCCAAGCAACAAGAACAATTTGTTGCTAAGCATTACCCTTCATAGTTATTGCATCCTTGACTTGTTATACTACGACACTTATGGCGTTTGCAATAAGGGTCCGTCGTAAAGGTCCCGCGTTATTGTTAAACTCCACAATACAGCGGGGATTCTTCAAAAGCAATTTGCGGTGATCCGTGCCGTAAGCTTTGAGTTTTAAACTTCTTATAAGCCTTAGCTGATACAAGAATAACTATGGTAGGACCAGCTTAGACGCTACGAGGGTACTATACAGTGTGTAACAAAAGTAAGTGATAATACTTTAGGGTGTGTACGTGTTCTTTGTAGAGAGTTCAGTGTGAAAGTAGCAACTCTGAAATACGATTTTTTTTTTCACTTTTGTATGGGCCCTTGGCCCGAGCGTCACGTCGAGTTTCCCCATACAAAAGTGAAAAAAAAAATTCGGTCTTTCAGCGCTGCTGCTGCTGCAATAAATTGGACGCCTGTCACCTCAGTCCACCCGTGACCACGGCCGCTGTAAAGTAGCCGAAACGTCGGGATTAATAAAAGTGCTCCGCGACAGAATCCGTAAGTGTTTGAACCTTGCAATATAATGAGTGATACTCGCGTAAACCTAAGATTCTCCATACTCTGGGGCTGTTTTACCACTTTTTGATAAGTGCCAAATAATCTATCCACAACTTAACTTGACAGATAGAGTTCGGAGAATCTGTCAAATAAGTTTTGGATACCCGGCACTTTATCAGGAAGTGGTGAAACAGGCTCTCTATCTGTCAAGTTAAGTGGTGGATAGTCTATCCGGCACTTATGAGGAAGTGGTAAAAAAAAGCCCACATTAAACGATAAAAATATATCAGTAATAAGTTATAAACTTATTACTGATATATTATATATGTATATTGTATATACAGTGTATAACAAAAATAAGTGATAATACTTTAGGGTGGGTACGTGTTCCTTGTAGAGAGCTCACTGTAAAAGTAGCAGCTCTGAAAGACGAAAAAAAAATTCACTTTTGTATGGGCAAGGGCCCGAGCGTCACTAGTTTCCCCATACAAAATTGAAAAAAAATTTTGGTCTTTCAACGCTGCTACTTTCACAGTGAACTCTCTACAAGGAACACGTACACACCCTAAAGTATTATCACTTATTTTTGTTACACCCTGTATATATAATATATCAGTAATCAGTAATAATATATATATATATATATATATATATATATATATATATATATATATATATATATATATATATATATATATATACAGTGTGTAACAAAAATAAGTGATAATACTTTAGGGTGTGTACGTGTTCCTTGTAGAGAGTTCACTGTGAAAGTAGCAGCGCTGAAAGACGAAAAAATTTTTTCACTTTTGTATGGGCAAGGGCCCGAGCGTCACGAGTTTTCCCATACAAAAGTGAAAAAAAAGTTTGGTCTTTCAGCGCTGCGACTTTCACAGTGAGCTCTCTACAAGGAACACGTACACACCCTAAAGTATTATCACTTATTTTTGTTACACTCTGTATATGTATGAGTATATAATATATATGAGTGCGCGGCCAAGTTCCAGCAGGCCGCGCGCATTCCATGCACTATTTACACGGACCGTTTCGACGCACTTTTGACCCCCCTGTAGCTCAGTACCTATTGCGAGTGCAAAGATAAAATTATACCTACATAATTATGTGCAAGTACTTAAGCAGTATACCAAATTTAATAGATATGGCTTCGGTAGATCCTGAAATATCTCCCTGTGAAAATAGCTAATTTTGGCACTCACTCACTGACCGGTAATCAAAACCTCTAGGCCACTTCCAATTGTCCTAGCATTACGAAATTTGGCAAACAGGTCGTGTGTTATATGTAGATTAACAAAAAATTGAGAAATTTAAGAAATCGGTCAAGCGTGAGTCGGTTCACCTACAAACCTTAGAGGCCACTTCCGATTGTCCTAGCGTTATGAAATTTGGCACGCAGGTCATGTGTTATAAGTTGATTAAAAAAATTGAGAAATTTGAAAAATCGGTCAAGCGTGAGTCGGTTCATCTACGAACTTTAGATACCACTTCCAATTTTCCTAACGTAATGAAATATGACACTCAGCTCGTGTGTTACAATATGTAGATTGATAAAAAAAAATACGTATAATTTCTTGAAAAAAAAGTATTGAAATCCCACCAAAAACATACCTGTCAAAATGGGGCCAAGTTCCTATCGGCAAATTTTTGGTCTAAAAAAAGAGTTGAAATCCAATCCAATGCCAAGTTTAGATGCACTTCATCGATCGTTATCATTTTCATCAACAGCCTGATCCATAATACTTCTAAATTTGAACTTGGCAAGTTTTCGTGCTATACGTAACTCTTGATTAATTCATAATTGTATAATTAGATAATAATATAATTAAATTAACCTGCCACGTTCAAATTGGAATTATTATGGATCAGGCTGTTGATGAAAATGATAACGATCGATGAAGTGCATCTAAACTTGGCATTGGATTGGATTCCAACTCTTTTTTTAGACCAAAAATTTGCCGATAGGAACTTGGCCCCATTTTAACAGGTATGTTTTTGGTGGGATATAATTTATCATGAATGTAAAATTATTACTGTAATGTTTTTTTTACGCTAGAGGCAGCGCCTACAGAAAACAAAAAGTTTTGCTCGTCGTTCGACTACGTAATACGGACAGAAGTCCGTATTATCTGTTATGACGTGTGGAACATGTCGGATTTTGTTCGGATTATTTATCTACTGTAACATTCTAGAAGCGCCCTCTGCTCTGAATATTCTCTTTGACAATTTTACAAAACTCTACCCTCATTGTTACTGCAGCAGCAAGTCCGGTTGATTTGTAATCAATTCCAAGAATATTTAATAATTAATATGCAAGGAAAAGTTTTTTTTAAAATTGGGTCATTGTCGCTAAGAACTTAAGAGTTTAATAGGAATAAGTTTTTTAATATTGAGGGCTTATTGACGGAGTCATTAGGTAACTTTTATGAATAGTTAGCGCTCTTACAGACGAACGGCACGTGTCAGCGGCATGTGTCGGCGGCACGTGTCGGCGGCAGTTGACGGCAGTTGACGGCAGTTGACGGCAGTTGACGGCAGTTGACGGCAGTTGACGGCAGTCGACGGCAGCCGACGGCAGCCGTTGACAATTTATGACGCTTGCAGGGGACCTACCACGCCTTTCCTAAAACGATCATGTTTCCTGAAAGCTTTTTTGTAAGATTACAATAACATTACCGTACTCGCTTTTTAAATATAATTTTACTAAAAAACAGTAAAAAATGCAAAATATTGTTAAATCCGCTGTGAAATATCTACTTTTTTAAGATCGATAGCTTGACG
Source organism: Aricia agestis (assembly GCF_905147365.1). Classification (NCBI taxonomy): domain Eukaryota; kingdom Metazoa; phylum Arthropoda; class Insecta; order Lepidoptera; family Lycaenidae; genus Aricia; species Aricia agestis. The sequence goes on along the minus strand of NC_056406.1, from coordinate 25,175,777 downwards.
TTAAAGTAATTATTGCTTATCTGTCAAACTGTGTCGCTTAGTAGAGGTGGTGGTAGGCCCCCAGTTGTGACGTACCGCCTAAAGGTAAGCGGCCACAGGTCAATATCATACGGACGTCTCACATCAAACGGATAATTTTTCACAGTACTTCCGCTGAATCGGCAGCGTATGGATTATCGAATAGTCTAATAAATGAATGCTCAAAAGGAGGGTGTGGATGGAATAGTCAAAAGCAGAAATTTTGACTTAGAAACTTTGTTTGGACTAACTTGAAGATAAACATACTGTCTAGTCGGTAATCCGTACGCTGCAGATACAGTGGACGTACTGTAAAAAAAATATCCGTTTGATGCGAGACATCCGTTGCGTACGATACCGACCTGTGGACCTATACCTTTACGCGCTACGTCACAACTGCAAGCGTGATAAACTGTCGACGGCTGCCGTCGACTGCCACCGACTACCGCCGATACGTGCCGCCGACTGCCGTCGACTGCCGCCGACACGTGCAGTCGTCTGCCGTCGACTGCCGCCGACACGTGCCGCTGACACGTGCCGTTCGTCTGTAAGCGCTCTTAACAGAATGGCGTTACTTTGCGGAAATCCATAGCTTAAAATTTAGTATGTTATTATTTTTAGCAATATTTCGCAAAATAAACCTGTAAGTAAATGTGTGAGTGTACGTATAGGCATGCGTACAGCACCTCCCTCCTCTCCCACACTGTCTATGCGTACACTCGCATGCAAGAACCTGCAAACACCACCACCACACAAGCAATAATGTTGGCAAATTCGTGCAAGGCCTCTTACCACCATGCAAGTTAAAAACCTCGACGCGCATTTCGCCCCAACACCGGAGCATCCTCAGGATGTTGACTCTACGAACAACGTCCGTCAAATCTTGACGCGGAATATTTATAAAAATAATAACATACTTAAAATGTATGCAATTAAGCAGGAAATAAGCATTCAGGTCACGATAGTAAGCGATAGCCGCCGGCCATGGGAATAAATAACGTATAAATTTAGACCTAAAGTATAATATTTATTCTGAGATAAGTACTTACTTTGTTGAAATCCCTAACTTAACTATTAGTTAGCAGGTAGGCACTTTGTATTAATATAAGAGTAGGTATTGTCAGAATTAGCATGTGGCTATTTTATTTCAAAACACAATTCTATTCATGGTATATGAATTATAATTTATAATATACAGCCTACCTTTCTTTTGCTCCAGCTAAAAAAATGAAAATAAATATCTACCTCTTAAAAAATTACGTTGAACCTTTATTGGGGAATTAATTTATTTTCACTGACAGCCTTAAATTAAGATGTATTATTAATCGATACAATATTCGGGAAAAAATGACGAAAAAATATGTTTTCAGAATATAGCCCGGTGGGAATAACATCGACAGCGATTACTCTTGTTACAATCTCAACATTTCTCAATAATTTTGGTATAATATAAGATTATTTACTGGTATGATATAATAAAGCTTTAAATACATAATATTATAATAATATTTTTATTTACCAAACGTCAAAGAATACATACATTGGTACAAGTACAGAAAACCCTCTCCAAAAACCAGTTTAAAGAAAGAACGAACGACGAGAGTTGAAAACACTTAAAAAGTGCATAGGTGACGCCCTCACCTGCGGTAACCGAACATTTTTCCTGATAAAAAGTATCCCATGTATCCCTAGTTCCCGGTACTCAAAATATATCCATCCCAAATTTTAGCGAAATCCGGTGAGTTCAGCGGTGGGCGTGAACTGTGAAGAGGTAAAACACGGACAGACAGGCTTATTTTGTCTGTCTGTCTATCTGTTTGCTTTGCTTTCTTATCATATTATGTATGTTTATGATTATAACAATTTTCTCCTTACTTAAATTGTCCCACTGAATATAATATATCGCTCCTTATAGGTTATTTTACTGAAATAGTTCGCTCGACCGTCTGGCGACCCCCTCGGAAGCTTGACCCCTCGGGGGTCGCGATCCACAGGTTTAAAAACACTGGCATAGCGTAATGTTGTAGTAAATTAGCGACATGTTAGGAAATTCTCATTTATCCATACATATGAATTTGACTTTTAGGCCTTGTAGTGATTAAATGTAGAATCGAACCCGCTACCCGCGTGTTATGTAAATTGGTACACGACGTCATCGAGAGCTGAATTGAATGTACGGTCTGTATCATACTGCTTTTGAAGCTTATGGCTATAGAAATAAGAGCGAATTTGCCATAGCTGAGCTTTCGTGTAACTTCAGCGGGAAATTAAAACATGATTTTAGATTACGATAAAAGATAGACAGGGCTTTTGATCCTTAATTTTATTTTCTTTTATATATAGTTAATATTTGAAAATTAATTAAAATTGAGCTTAAGAGACGTTTGACCTTTAACATAACAGCCAGAATAACATTATTTCAAATGTGGCTTTCACAATATGATATTAAAATTTCTTCGAAAAAAAAGAGAGAAAAAGGAGCATGATCATATTAAGGTCCTTCCTCAGGTCCTTCGTATTGGCTCTTTAACAATAACTGTCAACGACGTCGACTGTTGTATGCACATAGGGTTGCCAGGTCGCCGAAAAGCCGGACAAAGCTTATACTTAAGCAGGAGACTTTCAGTATACCTATAAATTTTCTTTATAGCAATAAGTTTGGTAGCGCGTGTACTTCTGTTTTATTTAAATATCTAAGAGGTAAAATTTATACATGTAACATCTATAATACAACATGAAACATCTTATTAGATGTAAAACGTCTAAAATTAGTAGAATTTTCGTATAAAATTGTGGATTCAAAGCTCTACAAAAATGGACTGCCTCTAATTTTGGCCAGAGTCCGGACACGCAATCAAAAAGCCTGATTGAGTCCGGCTTTATCCGGACAACCTTATAATATTATGTACACACACAAGTAATTTGCTGCAATCCGAGATGCGAGTACTCCTAAGGCTGAATTGAAAAGGGCTAAGGATTGTGATGTTTCGCCTTAGCATAAATCTTCGCTGTTATGAACAGAAGAAACACTATTTGTGTATCAACACAATAGAAGAAATACTGCTTTTTTCTTGTAGATGCAAAATGAAAGCTCTATTTTTCATTTGAAGTGCCAATTTTAACAGTTTTTAACGAAATTTTTTGCATCTGCATATAATGCAGCTTAGTACTCATATACAGTTTTACTCGATAGTTTTACTCCAGATCGAGTAAAAATTACCGTGTGGACCGCAAAATTCACAGCTCGCCGGCTCGATGGAATTAAATAAATTTAATTTGCTTCAAACTTAGGTACTCCACGCGAGCCGTCGAGCTTTACTCAAGCCATACTCAAGCGTGTGAGTTTTGCGGTCCACACGATAATTTTTACTCGATTTGGAGAGTTTTATATAGATGGAGTAATGCTGAATGTGTGGAAGAAAGCCCGAGCCGTGGTTTTTACTCTACGTGATTGCTCGATCGAGTAAAACATTTTAATGCTAAGTACTACATACGGTTTTGCTCGATAGTTTTACTCCGAATCGAAGGAAATGACATATTTGACATATTTAATTCTATCGGAGCCGGCTCGAAGCGAGCCTTCGAGCTGTCAGTTTTGCGGTCTACACGGTGGTTATTGTTCGATTTGGAGTAAAACTATCGAGCAAAACCGTATGTCAGTACTTAGCATTAGAGTTTTAAATAAGTAGTTCCCTAAAAATCTATTAGAAAAAAATGGAAAAAAATTGCTTTAAACCATGTGAAGCAATTGGCAAAGTATATACTTTAAATAGGTATGTAGTTTTGTGACTCCCCTTATAGTTTAGTGCCATAGCTAGTCTTGCACCTACAATATTATTTCAATATGCCGACTGTCCAGAAAACACATTTTTCCTTCCTCCAACGAAATAAACATCCATGGGCAATTCTATCAGGCGATTCCTCTGCTCTCATCCACATACGATAACCTCCCTTTTGGTATCACTGTCGGATAAAAATAGTAAAAAAGAGTGTAATTAGAAGTGCTCACTGTGAGTGCTCGCGTTCATTACGCATAGCTTTTTTCCGACTACCCGCCGCCGCGTAGACGTAAACAAAAACCTCACACTTCGATGGGCACTCGGTGAGAGCAGACGTCATTAGTGCGTCTGTCTGTGTGACTTTAATGGCGGATGCGACAAGGGCGTCGCCGGATCAGGGGGGAAGCCCTAGGGCCTTCGTAACTCAACTAAAGGTATTTACAGAGGAGTTGCGGTGTTTGATAAATAGTGGAAACCGCTGATGACTTTTTTTTTATGAAATAAGGGGGCAAACGAGCTAACGGGTCACCTGATGGAAAGCAACTTCCGTCGCCCATGGACACTTGCAGCATCAGAAAAGCTGCAGGTGCGTTGCCGGCCTTTTAAGGGGTAATAGGGGAGGGTAGGGAAGGGAATAGGGGAGGGTACAGAAGGGAATAGGGGAGGGTACCGAAGGAAATAGGGGAGGGTAGGGAAGGGAAAAGAGTAGGAGATTGGGCCTCCGGTAAACTCACTCACTCGGCGAAACATAGCGGAAGCGCTGTTTCACGCCGGTTTTCTGTGAGGACGTGGTATTGCTCCGGTCCCGCATGCCTGTATATGCAGCCGGCCCATTCGTGCCGAATCATGGCTCTCCCACGTCACAAAGACTGATACGTCTTTATTGTGAGATAGAACTAAGGGAGTTCTTTTTGATTTTATGTAACCTATTGAATAGTGAGAAGTTTTAAAGGCTTCTTTCTATCTTATTTCTGTTAAGGCTAAATCTGCTTTCTTATATTTCAGTATTTTCAACCTTCACCTAAAATAAATCCAAGACTACGCACACAATTGCTTTTTGTCATTTTTAGGGCACTTTGTTTAAATATACACAGATACACGCTTACACATATGCATGAATCAAACTAGGCTACTTCGCGTTATCTTCGATTGGTAGTTGTATAATGTATTGTAGTTGTATTGTAACAATTAAAAGGCATAAAATATGACAAATCCGTCTCACTTTCTAGTTTGAGAACTCCTAAACTTTATATTCGGTTTAAGTCTTAAAGGAACACCGATTAGTATCAAAACAACAATAACTGAAGACGCGAGTTCAAGAGCACGATAGCTAAAATTTTTAACATAGTACGGACATTTACTCATTTTTCCCTTATAATTTGAACAAACCTTGTAACTTATCTAATTCATCGCCTGGCTAATATATCTGGCTACACATAAAATGCACAGTTTTTTTTTATTTCAAATCGTTTTTTCGGCTAAGCCTCCATTTATGCAAAAAGCAACGGCAATTTAGACTGTTACTTATTGTGTTGTTCCACTCACGTATTTAATTTATTTAAGACCTATTCCTCTCACGTTTTAAAAAACCTCAGGACCTTGGTCAACCTTAGACGTCAGGTCTCAACTTTAATTTAGACTGGCCGCGATATAAATCATAGACCACAATACAATATATTTCGTCGCAATTGACAAAGTTATTTGCTGGAACGACCTAACGATTAATAACAGCGGGGGTCTTGAAATGAGACGTCTAGTAGGGTTGCCTACTGTACGAGTTGTTGCCAACCGTACAGTGTCCCGAATTTTCGAAATATTATTATCTGGTGAAATCAGACATGCCTCGATAAAAGCGCTCCCCCTATGTTTAGTCGTTTAATTAGACTAAGTGAATTGAATATGTCTAAAGCTCTTATCATGCTTATGTTAAAAGATAAAATATTGTTTTTTGCAAATAATTTACTCTTTTGGTTTTATATTAAACAATAATATAATTTTACTTTGTTGCCAACCGTACATAAATAGTATTCTAGCACTTCATGTCGCGAATCATATTCATATTTTCTATTACGTAAAATAAAGTCAGTTATCATAATATGATCAAAGGGAGCGGTTTTATTTTATCATCATCAATCGTTCTCCCTTAATTATAATAATATTGGTGTGACTAATGTGAGGCAGGCTGCAGCAGTAGGCTGTAGGTACATTGCAGTGGCGTACAAAGGCGCCTTATCAAAATGTTTGTTCTAAATTATAAATATTTTGGCTCCAAAAAAAGGAGAGCTGTGGCAAAATAAAGGTGATATCAATTAATTTGAAATCCTCCTAAAGTAGGAGTTAACTAGCCGTTTACAACTTTTGGGTTTAGTTGTAAGTTTTTTTTTTTTATGAAATAAGGGGGCAAACGAGCAAACGGGTCACCTGATGGAAAGCAACTTCCGTCGCCCATGGACACTCGCAGCATCAGAAGAGCTGCAGGTGCGTTGCCGGCCTTTTAAGAGGGAATAGGGTAATGGGGGAGGGTAGGGATGGGAAGGAAAGGGAATAGGGGAGGGTAGGGAAGGGAATAGGGTAGGGGATTGGGCCTCCGGTAAACTTACTCACTCGGCGAAACACAGCGCAAGCGCTGTTTCACGCCGGTTTTCTGAGATAACGTGCTATTTCTCCGGTCGAGCCGGCCCATTCGTGCCGAAGCATGGCTCTCCCACGTATAAATGCTGTAAAGTGCAAAATGGGTAAGGTAAAAAAGTTCTTATAATACACCTTAGACACAATTATTGCACATTGTAAAATATCAACAAATCTATTTAATTATATTAAAATAATATGTAATTTAAAAATCACTCTACCTAATTTCAAAAATCTTTCGTTTTCCCGTTTCCGACAACCCTGGAGGACAGGTCTGAAAGAGAGTTATAATGGCCGTATTTATACAACTTTGTTTTTTCCCCGCAAATCGAAATTTGTTTGTGCGCTGTATCAAAATGTCAAAGTTACTAAACAGATTGTGTTCACAATATAAAGTTGAACTTTTCAAATTAACACGAAAATACACGGAGTTTTCTTTTTTGAATAACACAAAGCGTATTACGTGACACAACCGCCCAGAGATCGTTGTAATTTTGGACATTGATTATTCTGCATTTTGACTTTGTAATTTGAATATTATACTTTTGAATGTTATTTAAAAGTGAGAGCTGGGTACATAATTTTAAGAATTTTACCCCCGATAAAAAAGAGGGGCGTTATAAGTTTGACCTGTCTGTCTGTATATATATATCGTACCATCCAAACGCGTTGACCGATTTTGATCCATTTTTTTGTTTTAAAGCTGACATCATCATCAGCCCGTTAAGTGCTGGAAAATTTGTGTTTATCTATTTCATTAAAGATTGTCGAGCAGTTTCCAGTAGTTAGATCAATTCCATATTTTCCAGTTTCCTTCACGACTCACGTATTAGAAAATTGTTCATTAATCAATTTCGTATGGAGCCAGGAGCAGATTTAAATTATCATTGAAGCGAATATCACTATCACTAAGAAACAAAGCATCAGCTATATACCTTTAAAACGTGTAACAAATAATGAAGTGCAAATACTAATGAGTGAGTGAGGGAGTCGCTAGTTTTAACGAGGTATCTCGTTCTCGAATATACCTTCATTTATCCAGCTGCAGAGGCGAATTAAAATAATTGCGGGATAAAACTGTTACTCTGTTGCATCCGCGAGTGGGAGTGTAATTAAAATAAAGCGGGTGTACTTATTACGCCATTTTCGTGTTACAATTCACATACGAGAGAGGATGCAGTTTAGAAAATAATACGTTTTTAACGATTTTATGAAGTCGGTTAAACGAGTAACTGTCAACTCCATATTCAAATTTAAATTCTTTATTAAACACACAATAATGAACAATAGTATAATCTAGGTAGCGTACATAACGTCGTCTCATCGTCGTATCATAGTACTATTGGTACTATACTCTCTTACTATATAATGCAGATAATTACCAAACGTTAATAATAATAAATATAATATTATTTACTAATTATTCGTGATCCGCTGTCTTTATCTGACAAATGGCTTCTCATAATATTATTATGTGCCAGGTGAAGACAAGTAGACCATTGTTTTCGCTGTTAAAATAATATAATTTTATATTATTTTAACACAATATATTATTTTTTTATATTTCGGAATATGTTCCTTGAACTAAGTATAAGCCCTCATCAGAGATAAGCACTTAAATTAACATACTTTAATGCCACTAACAGAGCTCGCACATCCAATATACGAATTAAGTTTACAAAACGCTTTTTCCCCAAAGTTCGGAAAAGTCTATTAAAAGTTTTTCGGGCTACTTTTTAATTATTTCGGATTTGGAGGGAAATTACTAAACTTTTATTCTGTATTCTGGATTTTTATTTTCAGGTTTTATCTTTAGACTAAGTATAATTTTCACTTATAATACCACAAGAGCTTCAAAATTATCGGGTATTTCCCGATAGGTTCGTTGCAAACAAATGAAGGAGTCAAGTTTTTCAGGTTAAAAAATCAGTCGGAATTCTAAGTCGGCCAATAGAATTAGAATTTGTTTTTTATATATTATAGCAACTACCAGAGAAAATTTTCAAAAAATTATCAGAATAATACCATGTAGGTTGTACCACGTGACGTCGAATGGTGCAATTCTATTGGTCGATATTTGGGTCGGAAAAATAATCTGTGTTATTCTCGATTTAAACGACGCTAGTATTCGGAGCGTGCGAAGTGAGTGGAGGGGGTAAAGAAAGCGAAAGTATTGCCCGTATTTTTGTTACTGATTAAAGCAGCAATATGTTTGCACTTGCCACTTTGGTTATAAATGCAGCTGCATTTTACTCCAGCAACAACCCGATCATTATTATCTATCTGTAAGAATGAATAAAAATGTTTAGACTTGCTTTATCCAAATGTTTAGCATTAGTTTTATTGGCATTAGTTTTTAGCTCTTCTACATCCCTTACATGTCCTGCTAACACAATTTATTTCCTTTTAGCATAGATTGGGCATTGAAACTTATTGTGTGTTTTACACTCTCAAAACCAGTTTTTTATGATTATATTCATTTTCCACAAGTAGTTTTTAACTAAATATATAATAAATATAACCCAAATACCATTAATTATTGTTCTATATAATATATATTTTATGTGCTTTAATGTGGCTTTAATATTTACAAAATAAACAAACTATTGTTGTTTATTTTTTGACACATATTTAAAACTTCATTTGAATTATTATGTCACTACTGACGTGCACGTTCCGAATGGAATGTAAAATGTAGTAAGTAGTATAAATGCAGCTGCATTTTACTCCAGCAACAACCCGATCATTATTATCTATCTGTAAGAATGAATAAAAATGTTTAGACTTGCTTTATCCAAATGTTTAGCATTAGTTTTATTGGCATTAGTTCTTAGCTCTTCTACATCCCTTACATGTCCTGCTAACACAATTTATTTCCTTTTAGCATAGATTGGGCATTGAAACTTATTGTGTGTTTTACACTCTAAATTTTTTATGATTATATTCATTTTCCACAAGTAGTTTTTAACTAAATATATAATAAATATAACCCAAATACCATTAATTATTGTTCTATATAATATATATTTTAAGTGCTTTAATATTTACAAAATAAACAAACTATTGTTGTTTATTTTTTGACACATGCCCCTAAAACTTCATTTGAAATATTATGTCACTACTGACGTGCACGTTCCGAATGGAATGTAAAATGTAGTAAGTAGTATAATATTTAAAGTTAAAGCCTGGCCGTAGCCACCTGCCACTTAGGTTATATACCAATAAGCGAAAGAGGTATTATAGGAGGAAAAAATATATACCACAGTCCACACCGCACTATTTTTATTCGCAACGATGAAATTGTTAACATCGTCACAAAACTCTTAGGAAGTGTAATTTGGGCGCACCTTTCAGGTCAATTTGCTCGTCGTCGAAGTAACGACGTCGGCAAATCGACCGTGCAAACATAATTCGATAACAAACCGAGGAACTGCCGCGACTGGGCAATGGGGCGCGCGAGACCCCACCTTACCTCGTACGTAACAAGGTAAAATCGACGCCGTTTAAGGGTTATATTGCGTTCCACGTTTGAAATGATCGTCAATTGCATTTGTATATTAGCTTCATGATCATGGGGTAGAACAGACTTATTACAAATTTAAAAATTTAAAAGCAATACAGCGTAATCAAGCTTTATAATATTCTCTATGGTAAATAATAGATTTTGTTTTTATTTATTGCAGATGTTTTTCTATGTTTATTACTAACATAGAACAACATCTATCGGGTATTTCATCATATAAATAAATCCATTGTTAAAGCAGACTTACAATGTCAGATCTCCTAACACAATTTCTTCTTGATGATAAACATAGGTGCGAACATGAACGACCGTAATTAATTTCACACTTAAGTGATTACTGATTAACAATAATTAAACGTAATTGATAATTAACTAAATACGCATATCAGTTGATTCAAAACGAACAGATTGATAACGATTTCTTAATCCTTATCTATTATTATAGTAATTTCATTGATATATTCGCTACGCTTTAAAAATATAAAATAAATTAATATAAATGAATATAAATTAATAGTAATTACTAATTAGAGTTAAGAGGGGGGAGAGGTTAACCGTTAAGGTGCAATAGCTGGTTTAAATTATTCTAATACAGTGATCCAATCCAGTGCTGGTTTACTACGGAATAATGTAAACGAGCACTGGAATGCAATTTTGCAAAAAAAAAAAAACGGATTTCGACGCCCCCACCGAATAATCAGACAATGTGCTATTGTGGGGTTTTTGCTGTTATGCGATTTTTGGCATCTAGAAGTCAAAATACATCATGTGAATTTTTTTCAGAATTTTTCTCTGGATATTTACAAAGATATAAAAAATTATGTGTTTATTCCATAACAATACTTAAAATTGTATTTTACACCAAAAACTGGGCAATAAGCTATTGCGAAAAAATACGAAATGACGATAAACGACTATTGCATGACTATTCGGGTAAATAAATTGATGCCTACTGCACACTTCCACTCCTGCGCATCTCACTTTCACATTCCTTCCACTCAGGTAGCCAGTGATCACCCGCCTTAGGTTCCCCAGACACCTAACTTCGGCTAACCGAACCTTTACAGCTGGCCACCAAGCATTGTCGAAGGCCCCTCTCTGTCCAGCGATACCACAACAGAAATTTTCTCCTTCTCTCTCTTCTTTCTGATGTGGTTCAATAACCTATAGAGGGCGTCTTCGGTGCACCTTTGGGGCATAAAGGCATATTGGTTGGGTTTTTATTTTATACAACTTGTAGAATCTGAGTCGGACGACCATCATATCGCAGTGATCATCTCAGTCCACCCACCTTCAGCCTCCAGTTTTAGACAAGCATCAGATCAGTCATCGCAAAAGACAGGACCCAAGAGTCGGGAATTGTCAGACTTTCTTCATTAAATAAATAAGAACGTCTGACTGTCCCTGGCTAGCTTTTTTGGATGTCTTAAGTCGTCATAGACGTAAGAACGTCGTCGTTTTGGAAGACATCAAGTGGTAAAGTCCTTCCTAATAATCGTTAAATTAGGTACATTGCTCATAATTTTATTTTATACTATACGGCTATTAAAGGAATCCGTGTTCTTCAGTTTTCAGGAGATATAATCATAATCTATTTCGATATTTGTAATCCACATGCGGGTTTTCTTACAAACAAGGATGTATGGGCAATACTTGCTACAAAATAAACTAATCGTGACCGATAAGCAGCGAGATCTGTTAAGAGGATTCCACACCGCCATTTTTTCCATACAAACGTTGTCCCCTGTTTCCTCCCTGGATAATGCTAGTAGAGTTATAATTTTTTTCCTGAATATCTACGGCCACTAATACAATGTCCCTATGTTTTCTTTTTTTCATAATTTAATTATTAAATAAGATATGAACGTTCAAAAACCCAAAAAAATGGCCAGATTTTCCACTGTGTTCAAACGTCCAGAAAACAGATTTGGATAGATTATACAAAAAAAGCAAAACATAGGAACACAGCTCAAGCCTTTTTTTAATCTTTAATGAAAAAAGTACTTAAATCGGTTAAGTTTTGGAGAAGGAATCAGGGGACAACGAATCGTTGATTTTCTGGATTTTCTGCAGTTGTCTCTATCGCGTTCTGCGGTATAGGCTTGAGGTAAGGGAGACAGCTATAGATATTACGCGTACTTTTTTTTCATTTCTCTAGCCGCTGTGGTATCCTCTTAAAATTAACGAGAACGTATTTAAATATCTTCTTCTTTCTCAAAGACTCCTAAGAAGTGCTTAAAACTGTCACGACAGCACTTGTTACAGTTTTACGCACTGCAAACAGCTGTCATTATTCGTGGAAGTCGTCCTGCAGGTCCTAATGGGACCCAATTCAGTATTTAATTAGGAATGCGATTGCTAGCTATATAAGATGTGCTGTTATAGTGTATTGTGTGAATATTGTATTGTATTGTAACTTGAGAAGTTTTTAATATAGTTTTGATCCTGATTACATTGAACTGTATTACGATGTAGACAGAAGTCGACGATTTAAGCACCGTCATCTAAGAAAGGCCTATGATGCTCTCGGAAGACTGTCTAAAGCAATTTCCTTCCATTATCATTCATTTTATTAGAACATAATATGATATTAATTATTGTGACACCAACTCTGGTACTCCGGTGGAGATGAGGGTTATGATTAACATTTTAATTAACTACAATGATCATAAATACTACTAAATTAATAGAGCCTGTCTCTAGAGTGTTTTTTTAACCAAGAGCTCTTTCGATTGGAAGAATGTCATTTATGTCATCAAATAATGAATGTATTAAAATAAAAATACATATTATTTTTATTTTACCTATAGTAGAAAATTATTGGAATAAACGACAATGACTATAATTATAAAGTGTACAATATTTTTTAATCACCGAATAGTAAAGTAATAGGTGTTTACCAATATTCTTATCCCAAACAATTTCCCCGAATAATATTGCAATGAGATGTTATATGTGCATTTTATTGAAGTCGAAACGCAAAATTACCCGAATAATCATGCAATAGACAATAATGTTCAGAGCTTGACCCACTCCAGAACGATAAGTTGCGTTTTGCTTTATTAAATAAAAACCTTCGGTGGTAATTAAAAATTGTTAAGATAGCAAGATAGGCAAAAAAATTAGCTTTCATTTGAGATATAAAAAGTCTTTGATGCTTTTTTTTCGACGGACTTACTAACAAAAATCAGTTTTTCGGCTCTCCTAAACATTTTCATTTTTACGATTGTCCGATTATTCGGTGGGGGCGTCGATTTGATCACTGCATAAGAATAATCAATAACCGGACACTATGCCATGGCATTCAAATTGCAATAAGTAGGTACGTTTTTAATGCCCTAATCAAAAATTGAAACTGTCAATTCAATGTGAACCTTCAATAGCAATAGCAACAAATAGGCGGTCTTACTGCTAACAGTAGTTTCTGCCAGACAATCTAGTGTACTAAATGTAACGTTACAGGTCGCGAGCATTGCAATGCGCACCTTGATAGTGTTTATAACCTCTAACATCAACTAGCTATAGAATGCCCAAAGTCGAATGTTACATACATGTTACATTACAAGTGAATGCTCGCGGCGAGGGAGCAGTTTTAGGGGATTTTTTTAGTTAGAGTATTACGCAACTGCGATAAATCGAAATGATATTATAATAAGATTTTATTATATTTGATAGTTTCGAATGACTCTTTTAAAAATACATCGTATTACATCGATCGCGTCACGTTGCAATGCGAAACCATATTAGGCTATACTCAACGTCGTCGTCGATTTTCGTGAATTTGGAGTACAATAAGGCTGGCCGCATTCGCACGTTTTCCGTGTTCGTTTTCCTAACACGTAATTTCAATTCGGAATTCCGTGAAACTAGCGCACACGTTCGTTTTTTTTTCAAGCGCGATCGCGCCAGTATTGCACTTGAAACGTACGTGTGGAATTGGTTCCGTACGGAGAAAAACGAACGTGTGCGGCAGGTAATTCTGGATTTCGGTTCGGATTTCCGAATACGGAAAACGTATGTAATATGTATGCAGCCGGCCTAACATGAAACCCTTAAAAATGTACTTTTACTTAATACCGATAGCCATATTTGAACAGCCAATCAACTACCCAAAAATTAATCTCCGCCGTGACAGCATTTCGGCTGCCGTGACCAGGATTCGAACCTGGGTTACTACGGCCACAACGTAGGGTCCTAACCACTAGACGATCACGGCTGTCGGAGATATAGAGGCTTTGGTCAATAACCAGTAGCCATTCCTCTTGGTATACTTTCACTTGTCGCTTGCGCAATTTGACTACAAAATTGTACTAGATATTGATGTTGGACATTATATTAGCTAAAAGAGTTCTTAACGGTCACTTTATAAGGCCTCTTAATGTTAGACCAATAGATAGACCAAACGATAAGGAACGTGTACCTATATCTGTCTATCTATATATTAATACGTGAGCCAAAAACTTTGTATCCCTTTTGATGAAAAATGGGGAAACGTATGTGAATGAAATTTTGCACAGCTATAGTTTATATGGTGAAGGAGTGCATCGAGCTAATATTATTTTGAAATTATGCTTTTATCATACATTTTTTTAACAAATAAAACTTTATACACACTAAAACACACACACTAGGAAAAATGACAGATTTTTGAGTGACAAGCCTATACATACGAATTTTATTTACGGTTATAGTCTGTTGACAACAAGGTGACAAATTGAAAATGGATTATAGTTTTTTTATTGAATCTTAGATACTATAAGACAATGCTTATACGGCCAGTCTCAGATCAGCTGACTCCCAGAGACAAGAGTTGAAGGAAATATTATGATAAGGTCAATATTTTTTTTACAAAATATAGATAATAGTCCTAATTGTCGTTGAAACTAAGGTCTAATTTAGACCACTGGGTGATCTCTAGTAATTATTAATTACCCATGATCTACGTCGTTTGGATATGCTATATACAACTTCACAAACTTGGAGACAATTGTATACACTCTACCACAACTCTACATCATACACTCTACAGTATCGCGTTCGCTGCCTTCTTCAGCTTAGTCACCGAACACGTAGAAAATAATTGTCTCTATCATTTAACATCGCTATCGAGCTCTTATTATAGGCTAGCCAAAATGTCTGGGATGTCAAGGGCATAAGGCGTCGCAGATAGTCGTTGTTACTTGTCAATATCAAATTTAGAATAGACATTGCGTTAGTACGGGCCAATCGTTGCGTGCCAAAATGATTTGTGTCCACAATAAGGAGGCTGTGCCACCTGGCGTCATATAGCGTCCCATATACCCATTATGAGGCCATTTGGGGGTCATAAATTGTCCTGTAAATCATAGCAAGGCTTAGGTTGCAGCCCCGTTGAAATAAGGTTGTGCAGGGTGCATACTTCATATTAGAGATGAGAAAGTGTTGGATAATGTAACCGCTGAAGTTATTTGTATGAAATCTAGCATCGAGAAATTTGAGTCTCAGGAAAACAGGATAGTTTATATCGTAGCAAAATATAGGGGTTCAACGGAATAAGCGGGGTTTAATGAGTCTTCCCATTAAACCCCGTTTATTCCGTTGAATAAACGGGGTTTAATGAGAAAAAATTGTCGCGGGGCTGCAAAAAAATTGTTCAAGGGAACTGTGACTAAAGCTGTTGTCCGCAACCTTCTTAGGTTGCGGACAACAGCTTTAGTCAGGCCCTTGAACAATTTTTTTATTACTATGAAGCAAATTTTTGTGAGTATAGCTTCATTTTGATAAGACGAACAACATTTGATCTGCGAAAAGTCTTGAAAGTGGTAGCTAACAGAGATATAAAGGTACTATCTTTGTTAGCTTAAAGGTAATCCATATTGTTGTATTTGTAGGACAATTTTGCTCTTAAATTATATAGCTACTAGATGTTCCGCGCGGCTTCGCCCGCGTTATTTAGAAATGTCACGGAAACCGTATATCCTTTCACGTGGTCTATTCTTTCATCATGTGTGCCAAATAACATAAAAATCCAGTAGTTTCTTAAGATAATAAGCAATTTTAAATAAATTCTTCCGTTTTTTCCACATTTTCCTCTATTTTTTCGCTCCTATTAGTCTCAGCTTATAGCTTTTCTCGATAAATTAGCTCTAACACTGAAAAAAGTTTTCAAATCGGACCAGTAGTTTCAGGAACTACTGGTCCGATTTGAAAACTTTTTTTTGAAAAGATTAGCGCGTTCAAATAAGCCGTTTCAAACAATTTCTCCTGTTTTTTCCACGGGATTTTTCTCTATTTCTTTTCTCCTATTAGTCTAAGCGTGATAAAATATAGCCTACAGCCTTTTTCGATAAATGGGTTATCGAAGAATTTTTCTAATCGGACCAGTAGTTCCTGAGATTAGCGCCTTCAAACAAACAAACTAACTAACAAACTCTTCCGCTTTATAATATTAGTATAGAATCTATACTATAGATAATAATTATTAGTATCTCTATACCTATCAATATACAAAAATCTGCTAGGGTTCCGTTTTAGGGCTCCGTAGTCAACCAAGTTTTGTTGATTACAGAACCCTAAAACGGAACCAAGACGAGCTGATATTTTATATATTGATAAGTTGTTAGTTATACAATTTAAGAGTTACATTGTCCTACAAATAGAACAATCTGTAGTTTGGGACCATCAAATCAAAGTATGAAATCCTTTCTATCTCTGCTATCACTTTCGAGATTTTTCGCAGATAAAAATGTTGTTCGTCTATCAAAAAGAAGCTACTCACAAAAATTTGCTTGAAAGTAATAAAATAAATGTTCTAGGGAACTCTATAAGTAAATATACTTCATACGTGGGATTCATAGGTGGGAGAGCCATGCTTCGGCACGAATGGGCCGGCTCGACCGGAGAAATACCACGTTCTCACAGAAAACCGGCGTGAAACAGCGCTTGCGCTGTGTTTCGCCGAGTGAGTGAGTTTACCGGAGGCCCAATCCCCTACCCTTTTCCCTTCCCTACCCTCCCCTATTCCCTTCCCGTCCCATCCCTACCCTCCCCTATTCCCTTCCCGTCCCATCCCTACCCTCCCCTATTAACCTATTCCCTCTTAAAAGGCCGGCAACGCACCTGCAGCTCTTCTGATGCTGCGAGTGTCCCTGGCCGACGGGAGTTGCTTTCCATCAGGTGACCCGTTTGCTCGTTTGCATAAAAAAAAACTTTTTTCACCCCTCAATCAATAAAATGATTTTGATGAAATACGTTTCGTAATTATTCTGATTGCGTTAAAATATAAGCCTTATTAGGGAATATTTAAACGTAATAAAGTTAAAATAAAACCGACACAGGTTTAATCTTAAAAATAAACACTTCGTCGTGTAAAAACTAAGAAAACTTCTAACAGCACCTCAGGGGTACTCCATATTTTTATAACGAGATCGGGGAAGTTTGTGATGGAAGATCTCTGCTAATTACGCTCCTGATAATAACCAGCACAATATACTTTCTTGTAGTTTTCCTCTTGATTGCACAATAGAGAAATAGAGGAGAGGTTAATTAGTTTTTGTTATAACTTTTTGTGTGGTTGTTAAGTGTGTTCTAAAGTGGTGGTGCTAAAAGTCAGTGCAACTTTGATTCGCCGATAGCTGTTACGTAGTACCCAACTATTTAGTAATCTGTGCCAAAAGTTGTAGAAGTAATGTAGGTTATTAGTTGTTACTGTACGCTACTTGTGTAATTCATTTTGTATACGTATACAGATAAGTGAAGACGTGAGTGGAAGAATCGAACAAGTAACATTTCGTAACATACGGACAATAACTCATTTTTTCCCTAATTATTTTAATAAAACCTGTGACTTATCTACTTCATAACCAAGCTAATATATCTGGCTACACATATAATCCATACTTTTTCTATTTCAAATATTTTTTTCCGGCCCTAAAGCCTCCATTAAAACAAAAAAAGAGAAGTTTTTTCGTGTTACTTACCCTGTTCATCCACTCACATCTTGATTATTAATAATTTACCCATGAACGCTGTACATTTTTCCAGCGCGGAGGCGGAAAGCCATGGCTCGCAACGCAACCCTTAAGGGGGTGACAGACGTGCGAGTAGTAACTAGTAAGTACGCGGACTTGGCTTGACGATCTTAATCGCCTGTGTGTCAGCAAAGGGCCACGAGCAGCGAGCCGCGAGCCTGGGGGCATGGTAATCCAGTGTGAGCGATCCTCGACCTCGTATGTCACCGACGCGAGCCGAGTAAGTTCGCGAACTTAAAACCCGCGTACTTTAAGTTCGTACGTCTATCAGGCAATTTATAAGTTATTAAACCTCACCGCGTACCACCTGTACCGCTCAGAAATAACGACATAGAGCTCAGAGTTATTTTCAGGTATAGGAACAGCCTTATAAGCGATATTTACATTGGGTTATTTCACCAGTTAATATTTTTCATGGCAGTGTAGTCTAATAGAGTTGACCGGGATAGGAGTTAGGACATACGAGTACTTTTTGCCACGGCATAGACCGTTCTCGTATTCTTCTGTAAACATTAATTTTAAATAAAAGAAAGGGTTAAAATAAATTTTGTATTTATTTCTTCAAAATAAATATACTTACAAGATTATAATTTGTAAACCGATGTAGAGCAGAGAGTCATCAACTTAAGCTGTCTGAGAGTCCACCATTAAAAACTTCTGAAGAGATTAAAATTTTATAGACGCAAAAATAAATGTTACGTTTCTCATTACATTCATCTGTTTAGGGTTCCGTACCCAAAGATTAAAAATATTTTTGCTAAGACTTCTTTGTCTGTCTGTCTATCTGTCCGTCTATCTGTTTCTGTTGCACTGAATTTTTATAAACAGTAGGTAGGTTATAAATACATTCTTCGAGAATAAATCATAAAAATATCCAATTTCCATTTTGGAGCTCATTGTATAATAATGCCAAATTTTATAAAATCTGTCCTGCGGTTTTAACATTTACTGGTCATAGACAGACGTAAGTAGGTACATCTGCATTTCTCTTTTATGGATTTTTTAAGTTAAGGTTATATGTATAATATACTTACAGGTATATTATACATATAACCTTAAAACTAAGTGATAATACTTTTAGGTGTATAGTATACCCTATACATATTAAAGAGTTCGCTGTGAAAGTAGAAGCACTGAAAGAGTATTTTGTATGGCAAAATGCAAACGCTGGTCCGCTTGCCCATAAAAATCACAACAAAAAATTACTCTTTCAGCGCTGCTACTCTCACAGTGAACTCTACAGGGTGTAACAAAACTAAGTGTTTCTTTTTCACTTATGTATGGGCAAAGTGCCCTAGCGTCACGCGTTTCCCCATACAAAATTAAAAAAAAAAGCACAGTGAACTCTCTACAAGGAAAACATACACACCCTAAAGTATTATCAGTTAGTTTTGTTACACCCTGTAGAGTTCACTATGAGAATACACACCCTAAAGTATTATCGCTTAGTTTTCTTACACCCTGTATACTTACATAGTGCGGAACTCATCGTGCACAGGTCCGACTCGCACTTCGCCGACTTTTTAATTCAGTCGCAATAATTTTATCGCGCTTGCGTAATTTTGCCGAAAGTACGAGTAACGCGGTCGGCAATTTCAGCAGAGCGGTCATATTTCCGACAGCCGTGATCGTCTAGTGGTTAGGACCCTACGTTGTGGCCGTAGTAACCCAGGTTCGAATCCTGGTCACGGCAGCCGAAATGCTGTCACGGCGGAGATACATTTTTTCTGTGTTTTTTGGGCTGCGTTTCCACCAGAGATGTGTTGCGAGTGAAGTGTTTTTGAGAACCAATAGTCTTATGCTAATGTAAATCGAATTTAAAATTAGTCGTTTTTTAAGTATTTTTATCATTGTTATTTTTACACAACATTGTAAGTAATTAGACATAAAGTACTTATTAGTTATTTACATTAAAAATGTAAAAGTTCCAATTGAAAATGTAATGTTTGTGTTTGATGGTCCCTTGAGGAAGAATTTTATGTATAAAACATCACGCTACAACCAATAAGAAGAAACAGCGGATAATGTGGAAAATACGGGAAAAAATATTTAGTTTCATATAAAATACTAGTCATAATTCATTTAGCTCCTTTTCATATAAAATATCTACTATAGTCATATCTTTCGATTCTTCTACGACTTAATTCTCATTCTATTAATACATTTCATGAAAGTGTACAATAGCAGTAACGCATAAGGCTTTATCTCCTAATTCGTCATATTCGTATCACTTGAGCTTATTAGTACATGAAATGCTATTCAGCAGAGAGATATCTTTGTATCTACACCAGAAATATCAACTCTACGTCCTTGACATGAAATCCATTTTCCTTCGAATATTCCTCTTTCCAAATAATGATCGCTTGACTCCATAAAGAGGCGAGATAAAATATTTCTAAGCATTACGAGGATCGTAACATTTTATAGTTTTTATGACATTTATAGGAGATAAACACATAATATACTATCGGGGTATAAAACGTTCTAATTTCTGTGACGGGTTTGATTTGTATTTGGCATTTTTGTCCAATCCACTTTAAGTCCTTGTCCTACCGAGAAGAGTGGAGAGACAGTGGCGAGATTGGCCGAGAGCACTGTCTCGACTCTCGCCTTTCTCCTCGGTAAGTGTAAAGAGGCCCTTGGTGACGTCACTTCAAGGTCCATGTTTACCAACTTGACGAAATTCCCCCAGCTCGGGGCGATATTTCAGCAAATAGAACAATGATAAATTAATTGAGCCGAGGAAAAATACGCTCTCAAGATTCTCTATGGTAGAGTTTGTCTGTAGGCATAGAAGAGTTTCTTTGTGGAATGTTTTCCTTTTATTTAGCGCTGATTTTTCAGTCGTCAGATAACTTTTAAATAAGGAATGATTTTGACACTTTTTTCATAAAAAATCAGTCAAAGCAAAGTAGACTAGGACGAGTAGGCGCATGAGTACCTACCGAAAACTATTCCACCTCAATTTTTTTATACGATCCTCTTCAAATTGCCCTCCTGATGATATAAATGCATGTTGCCAGGGCGCAACCCGGTGCCATATTGTTTAAACAAACATTGTTTAAACAATTGCAAGGAATTGTTATTTTTCAACCGAACAATTTTTTTTTATATTCTTTATTGAAAAAAAAAGGTCCCATGACTTTTTACGATAAAGTTAATACTTACCTATTTTTAAAGATATGAATTTTTAAAGGTTCGAAAAACCTCAAATTTGGGTACTTTCGACCGATGAAAAATATATTTTAAAAAATAATAATGTCAAAGTAATATATTTTTTTTAATTCTATATACAATAGTTAATAATATTGTTACAAGAGATTTAAAAAAATTTCATTGTTTATATCTTTTTTTATCTTTTTAAAAAATTGTGTTTTTTGTATGGGAGCCCTTAAACTTTATTTTAATTTTATTATTAATTATTAAAGTACAAATATAATTAAAGATTTCGTGAAATTTTCAAGTGCCTCGCTGTTACTATTATTGATTACGAGCAAAAAAGGCCAAAAAAATCACGTTTCTTGTATGGGAGCCCCCCTTAAATAATATACTTTATTTTCATACAAAAACACAATCTTTTGTCTACTTTTGCTAAGATAAAAAAAAGATATAAACAATGAAATTTTTTGAAATCTCTATTAACAATATTATTAACTATTGTATGTAGAATTTAAAAAAATATATTACTTTGACATTATTATTTTTTAATATATTTTTCATCGGTCGAAAGTACCCAAATTTGAGTTTTTTCGAACCTTTAAAAATTCATATCTTTAAAAATATTAACTTTATCGTAAAAAGTCATGGGACCTTTTTTATTGGTATTTCAATAAAGAATATTAAAAAAATTTGTTCGGTTGAAAAATAACAATTCCTTGCAATTGTTTAAACAATGTTTGTTTAAACAATATGGCACCGGGTTGCGCCCTGGCAACATGCATTTATATCATCAGGAGGGCAATTTGAAGAGGATCGCATAAAAAAATTGAGGTGGAATAGTTTTCGGTACTCATGCGCCAAATCGTGCTAGTCTAAAACGTCCTAATTTATTGTTCCTCAGACTTTAAAAATTATCAGAACGTTGAAAAATCTGCCCTTAATAAGACAGCAACTCCAAAGGTAAAACTTAGAATTTAAATGAAATTATTATCTTATAAGCACGGACGTAAAAAAAGTACGGACGTAACCTTCTCTAATCACGAGTGAAGCCTAGTTATGGCCGCCCGTGTAGGACGTGTGCGTGATATGAGGGTTGCCATATAAATCATAAATTTCCCTACTTTTAAATTTTGTAAACTCAGACAAGTTAAATGTATTTTTTATACTTATACATATTTTTATGTTTTTTTCGCTTCAGAAATGTAAGCGGTTGTTAAAGATGTCATAATGAAAATATTATTTTTATGACACTATAGATAGAAAAAAAAAACACATATTACGTACGGAGAAGTATATTATTTACATAACATTATTAGTAATAATGATTATGTACAAACATTTACAATAATAAAATTATTACTAGCTATTTGACCGAGCTTTGCTCGGTATTCGATAAAACACGAATAAAATGTCATTTTCTAAAAATAATTCCTAGCTAGACAGATTTATCGCCCCCGAAACCTATATAAGAAACCTGTATACGAAAAGATATAAGATACTTAAGTCCCGTAACCCGTACCTATCTTCAAACAATCAAGTAATGTTAAATAAATAATGGCTTGTTAAATCAGTTAACGGCCTGTTAGAACTATCGAGAGTTCTACCATGCGCTAACGTCAAATCAAATCACCTAACATGGTGTTAAATTTATTCCTGGTCTAGAGGTCCATTCAATATTTTCATTCCTACTAGGTCCCAATGACGCTCGGGTGACTACACCAATAGCACCTTCCCTCCCCTACTACTGAAGGAAATCTAAGACAACAATTTTATCTATGGACGCTTCACACCACGTCAGTCTGACCCCGTGCTAAGTACCTGAAGGACTTGTGTTACGGGTACCAAACAACGGATATATATTTAATACTGTTATACTATACATATTATATTTAAGATTTTTATTATATGATACACGTCATATTTAATACACACCCATGACCCAGGACCTTTGAAAACTTTTTGTTCCGTCGGCAGGATTCGAACCCGCGACCCCCGGCTTGAGCGACCGACAGCCCACCCACTGAGCCACAGAGGTCGTCAAACAACAGTTATATCCACTTTTGTAAATTAAGAAATTAATAGGGGTGTAGACTATTTTTAGGAAATATATTTATTTTACAGATGTACCATCAAGGAAGTTGATTCCTATGCAACTGACAGACCAACGTTATTTGGTCGAATACTTATGTCAATTCAATGTTAATTGTGATCTGTCGGCTGGGTTTGACGTAACGCAACCAAACTACTTATGTCCCCGATTTGCATAGGAATCAACTTCTCTGATAGTACATAAGTATTTTGTTACACCTAAAAATATGTATAAAAAATAAATACACTCTTATTTCAATTTAAAAAATCACTCATTAAATATAAAAAATATTATAAAGTTATTAAGTAAAATATGTCCATTTTCGGTAATTCTATAATACAAACTGTCAAAAAAACAATAATTTGTATTAGATTTCGTTTACTGTCTACACCCCTATTATTGTATTCCTGCCTAATTACTGGTCAATAGTATGCTAAATACTTACATGACACTAATAAAAGACAATAAAATTAATTATTTGATTATCTAAAAATAATTTAAAATTTTCCCCGGTTTGGGGAAAATTTCCCCACTTTGTTATGGACATTACTGACCTGTTGAAGTTGAATTAATATTTACATTATTTTATCAAAATACTTTAAAAATATGTTATCTTACCTATGAAATACTATTCCTTGGTGTTTTTTGTGTAAGGTTGTATTGTTCTTGCACCATTTTACAACACAAGATAGCATATTTATTTTTATTTATGAATGACAAAGATGTGTCACCGCGATGCAGTCTAATTGCGTAATGGCGGTACGATCGGCTTATTACAGTGCGAGTGTGCGTGCAAGATGTGTACATATGATCGCCTGGGCTTATTAAGGGTGCTTCACTCATTTCTTAATGGCGATCCGTCCGTATTTTTTTTACGTCCGTGCTTATAAGTTATAACTATTGTGACAAAACTTTTATGCATAATAATTAGTTTTGTCCATTTTGTCAGCATGTGATAAATAATATCACATGCTGGAATTTTTATGTATTGCTACAAAACATAATCACACACTGCGAGAAATGTTTTTGTTGTTTAAACATTTTTTTTAACTTTATGAGTTGTTAAACAGCACTATAAAGTACATTAACAATTTAACAAGTCAACAGTCGTATCAATTATGCATTTTAAACTCTTATAATTCCAGTGAGTTTACCGGTGTCTAGTTAAAAATGTTTAAATCGTTTATTATAAAGGTTTTCATATTATCTGCCACAAACAAGCTCTGCCCTATTTACAGTTTGACAAAGGCGCTTAACGTTTATATTTTTCTGTGCTTTATGTAAGCTTAAAAGCTTCCCTTTGTGCTTTCAATCGGCGTAGATTCAGTTGGCCATAGTTTACCCGAGTGTGACGAAACTAAAAAGATGCGTAATGATTTTGGTCATGCATGTGGTACCTGTGACGAAGCTAAAAAGATGCGTAATGATTTGGCCATGGCCATGCATGTGGTAAGTACCTGTGACGAAGCTAAAAAGATGCGTAATGATTTAGGCCATGCACGTGGTACCTGTGACGAAGCTAAAAAGATGTGTAATGATTTTGGCCATGGCCATGCATGTGGTAAGTACCTGTGACGAAGCTAAAAAGATGCGTAATGATTTTGGCCATGCATGTGGTACCTGTGACGAGGCTAAAAAGATACGTAATGATTTTGGCCATGCATGTGGTACTTTTTACTTGAACCTGTAGATTTTAATGATTGAAAGATAGATCGTTAGAAATGCCCCGTGTTGCGATAACATTAAACTTTTTACTTGTTTCACCACTTCCTGGTAAAGTACCGGATACGCTATCCACCATTTAACTTGACAGATAGAGTATGGAATTGAAGAATCTGTCAAATAAGTTGTGGATAGCCTATCCAGCACTTATCAGGAAGTGGTGAAACATGCCCCTAGGGTTTTATTAAGTATATTATTTTATTGTAAGTTTATTTATTATATCCTTAGCCCCAATTTCACCAACGTCTGTTAGTGTTAACAGCTTGTTAAAATGTCATGTCTTCTCTTTCATTCATAAGAAAAACGAAAGAGGTAACGTGATACTAATTCGAGCGTTAACTTTAACGGTCGTTGGTGAAATTGGGGCTTAGTATTTCTTTCCTTTGCCGCAGTCTATTTATCATTGTCAGTGAAAAAAATAATTTTAATCTGATCGATATTTTCGGGTATTACTTAAATAAAACAAACAAACAAAACAACCATCCATCATGCCTTTATATAGCCTACTAAAGAGGCCCGTTTTGCACATACTCGTAACTTCACTTAAGTTTATCTCAAAAGCTACACAGCTTTACTCATTGTGCCCTTTTGTGCTAACTGAGCTGTGACGTCACCGGTGAGCCCCGGCCCACGGGCAATAGCTTCCGACAGCTCAACAATAGCCCATCTCCATTATTTCACAGCTTTTGCGTGGCTTTTACCGTGGTATGTGGTGTTTTCCTAGGATTATATTAGGACTAGATAGCGCCTCAGTCCTCACGCGGGAACCATGCATTTGCGGGATAAAAAGCATTCTATGTCCTTTTCCGGGACTCACATTATCTCCATACCAAATTTCAATCGGTTTCAAATCGGTTGAAAGAGGTAACAGACAGACAGACAAACAAACAGTTGTATTTATAATATTATTAGTATGGATTCTGAAAATCGTGATTGCTACCAGGGCTCGGAAACCGGTTGCAGAACAAAACCGGTTTCGGTCATTGACCCCAAACCGAATTCGATTACGGTTAAAGGTTGCACTTTACCGGTAAAAACAAGTAAACGCAGAATACCGATTTTTCTTTAATTTCGGTTTTGGTATTAAAAATTAACCGGTAATTTGCCGCGCGCGACATTGCCACCCCGTGCGCAAGCGAAAAGTAAGATTTTGCATCAAGGTATACCATGGTTGAGAAGGTGCTGAGAGCTGACGGAACTGATTCCTTATAGATACAAGTTTGGGGGTTTCAGCGTTGTTTTAAGAACGGAAAGTATATGTTAATGTGCAAATTATATTCATCAGAATTCAGTAATAGTAATGGACATTGAAATTACTATGTAGTATGTATGTGTGCTGTAGGATGAATATTATGATTTATGCCTGTTATCGGCAACCATCTCGTTTCAGACAATTTTGATTTTTACAAAATGATTATACAGATTTTAATAGGTAATTAGTTTTCTTTTAGGTATTTAACAACTATCAGTTAAAAAATGTAGTGTTTATTTTTACTTTACTCGACTTAAAAAGTGTATTTGTTTTATAGTCTAAGTCAGCGGCAGGCAACAGGCGGACCGCGGTCCGTGTGCGGACCGCGAAAGGTCGAATTTCGGACCGCGAAATATTGTAAATATTAATTTAAAAATTTTAAAAACTTATGGTGTATTCCGAACACTTTAAAGAATTTGCTCCCGTTGGAAATTTAACTTAAAGTTTTTTGAACTTCCGTCCTCATTGTACATAAAAAAAAAATGTTTAAATAATTTTCGTAAGAAATGTTAATCGTTTTTAAATATATCTAGTTTTTTTTAGAAAAAAGTTTATTTTAAATTTATTGTTTTTTTTTTAAATTAAATAATTAATTTGAATAAGTAATAAATTACCTACTAATATTATAAAGGCGAAAGTTTGTTTGGATGTATGGATGTTTGTTACTCTTTCACGCAAAAACTACTGAACAGATTTTAATGAAACTTTACAATAATATAGCTTATACATCAGAATAACACATAGGCTACAATTTTAACCGACTTTCAAAATGGGGGAGGTGTTATGTTCGTTTTTTTATGTTCAACGATTACTCCACCGTTTGTAAACGAATTTTCAAAATTTTTCTTTTGGTATACTTATAGGGTATCCTGTCAATTTGGTATTATAATCACAAAAGTGGTGATCTGATGAAGGATCCATAAGTGATCGAGGGAGCTCCTCAAAATTTATAGGAAAACATGTGGTGACTTCGGTTTTGTGAGAAGTATTCTAAGCATATGCTACAAAAAAGTAAGATTTTGCACCGAGGTATACCTGGTGTACCGTGGTTCGGAAGGTGCTGAGAGAACTCCTGATTCTTTATAGATACAAGTTTGGGAGTTTCGGCGTTGTTTTAAGAACGAAAAGCATATCCTACTATTCAAATTACATTCATCATCATCACCATCACTACCATAATATTATACCATGCATCGTCGCATGATTATGAGTCTATTATGACCCTGTTATTGGTACTTTTCATAGTCTTTTAGATCGAGACTCGAATTTATCAAGCGATAATTTAAAAAAAATCTATACTTTAATATTATAAACCTGAAGAGTATGTTTGCTTGAACGCGCTAATCTCAGGAACTACAGGTCCGATTTAAAAACTTATTTCAGTGTTAGATTGCTCATTTATCGAATAAGGCTATATATTATAACGCTAACCTAATACGACCGAAGAAACTCAGGAAAATATGGGAAAAACGGGGGAAATATTAGAAAGGGTTTTTTTTTTATTATAAAATTGGGGCCGTCTATGGACTGTTCGTCCATATCCTTTTTTTGTTATTTTATTATTTAGATTTTTCGCACCAAGGATAATTGAAATAATATTATGAATTTTAATTAATTGTGGTCCATCACGCCATGGACACTTTTTTTTTTATTATTATTATTTTTTTAATATATATGTATATATATATATATTTAATAGAATAGAGTATAATATGTTATACATATAATAAATAAATATATATATATTTATTGTTTTATAAATTGCATAATAATAATATTAATGTTGTGATCGGTGAGGTCCCAGTCGGTGTGGCGGCCAGTAGATCCGACATTTTCCGATTTCCTTAGATTTTATGCTGCTCCACCCTTTGCCTTTAGATGTTGTGACATTGGCTTGGTGGAGAGGGGTCACTCAAGCTGGGTGGAGTTTCTAGGTTGTTAAAAAGATATCGTTCTGTGTCGAATCTACCCGCCATGTGGCTTAGGACTTTATCGTTCCTGTCTTTTATAGCCATTTTTATATTATAATCTTTTATGTGTTCGGTTGACACCTCCGTGGCTCTTTTTATGAAGCTTGCCACAGCGTCTCCATCAGTGTCAGTGTAATAGACATAGGTGTTAGTGTGCCGGGATATAGCTACAACTGCATGAGGAACGCTGTCATGGATTGCCAGCTTTCGGGACTTGGTCTGTATGATGATCACCGAAGGACTCGTTAATCCCTGAGCTTCATTGATTGTGAGGACGCGAGAGTCCGTTCCCGATCCATAGCCTGTATTAGTGAGGGCTGCTTTCTCCTCTTGTGTGTGGACAAGATACAGGGTATTTAGATCGGTTTTAGGTATTCTCGCTCCTGTATACTTCATTAGCTTTAGGGACCGCACAATTTCCTTCGATGAATAGATGTTATTATAGACCATGTTTAAGGCGTATGCCACATCCATAGGGCTCCTGTGTGTGCAAGACAACTCCTGGGTGATGCTGGTTACCAGGTTTGGACGAGTGTAATTAAGTTTAAAGAGGTTTTCACGCTCTATAAACGGAAGTTGGTTAATATCTCCAATGAGGATGACATCGTTGGCTCCTGTTAACTGATTCGCCATGACGATTGAGCCGAAATGGTTCATGAGGGCCTCGTCAACTATCAACCTTTTGTAGGTTCCTTTTGTCCCATTTACCAGCAAAGAGGCCATGGTACGAACTTTATCTTTAACTTTGTTGCCAGTTCGTAGCGATAGCCTTTGCTTTAGATCCTCGGCTGCTTCGATTGTAGTTGTTATTATAACGTCTGTTTCCTCATTGAAGTTATTAATGATCCAAGTTGTCTTCCCACATCCAGGAACCCCATTGACCCACGAGTAGTTGATAGGTTTCGCGAATATGTCCCAGTCCATGCTAGATTCGGGGTCCCCAGATAGGACTTCT
Organism: Aricia agestis; assembly: GCF_905147365.1. NCBI lineage: Eukaryota > Metazoa > Arthropoda > Insecta > Lepidoptera > Lycaenidae > Aricia > Aricia agestis. The sequence goes on along the minus strand of NC_056406.1, from coordinate 25,146,673 downwards.
GCCATTTCTAGTATCCTGTCTTCCAGCATTATTCTGGTACATTCCGCTATTACCACTATTGGATCCTCAGATTTTGTGATAAATTTGAGTGTTCCCGTGCGTTTTGTCTCATCCTCGTCCAGAACCACGAATCCGCAGTCGGCACTTAATGCCGCCATATACTGCCCTGTCATCGCCCCGGCAATTATTGTGGAGGTGACATTGTCGTATATGGCAGCTTTTGCATCCTCGAGTCTCACTTCTAACAGCTTTTGATTTTTCCGCTGATAGGTCTGTATGATCTTATTGCAGGTCAAGAGCTTTATGGTCTTGTTTGCTCTTATTATCGCCTGGAACTCGAGGAAGGCATTTATTATATGATCTTCGGGGTTCTGGGCCAGTCTGAGTTTTGGCGGGAGCACTTGCCCGAGATCGGCCCTATATCTTTTGTTTTTATTTGCCGGTGTTTGTGTAGATGGTTCCCTCAAAAAAGCCTCCATTGCTAAAGCCTGCCGATTTGTTTGTGACGAAGCCTTGATCCGAGAAAGGGTGTTTTTATCCTCGATCATTCTTTCACGATGAAGTACTTTTTTGACGGATCCCACAAACGTTTTTAATTTGGCCATTGAAAGGGTTTATCTCACGAACTACTGGAGCAATTTTTATGGCAATATTTACGTGAAGGGAGTATAGCTATTTTTTATGGGAAAATGTATGGTTTCTGTAAAATTCCTAATTATCGCGGGCGAAGCCGCGCGGGACAAACATACTTAACAAGATCACGCCATAAAAGTAAAAAAAAAAATTAATACTTTGTTTAAAATAATTTTTTAACTTGAACAAAAAACTATAAATCCAAGTAATATTGTCAAAAAAAATTTGGTTTCATTTATCATCACATAATTGTTTTTATATCAATGAAAGACACATGTATTAACTAAAAAAAAATTCCACCATTTGTTTATAAAAAATTTATAAACAAATGGACTATTTCGATGCTTTTAAAAAAATTTCTTCTTAACTTTATGCTCTTGAAAATATTATGATTTTTAGAAACAAATTTTTTTCTTAATAACAATATTTAATTGTTTATAATCTTTTTTTTAATATTTCTATTGTTAAAATTAATATTGATAGTGAAATAGGCTGGAGGCTGGAAGGTTTCTGAAGATAAAATACTTTTTGCGAGCCTAGCCTTCACTAACTATGCACCGTTTTGTGACGGGAATGAATCGGTAGACAAGATATTTTAAGAGCCCAGAGATGCCTAAAATAATCCCTGACCTGATCCTGGATGGTGATGATGATGATGATGAGGGGGTGATGACCAGAAGTGCGTAACAAATCATACAAATGAGGAAAATATGTTTGTCAGTATTAGCTCAGGACCTACTTCCTTCAGTGTTTCAAAAAAAATCTGGTCATCAAATTGAATACTTAATTGATTTTTTTATCTCGATCACAACCATAGTGATATTTAAGAGATTTCGAGACAGAGCAGTAGTTGATTGATTTTTTTAGTTGTATGCATTATTTAGTTGTATTGTATGCAAATGAAGGTTATTGCTTATTGAGATTAATTATCATAAAGCATTATAACAATTCGCATAATTAATACTTTGTTTTATTCATTTCTTCAACTTAATTTTCATTTTTAATTTGGGGTCAGTAGAGACTCCATGCGACTACTTGTGTGAGTTTTTGATGCGCCTAATTAAGGGTTAAACAATAGAAATATAAAAAAACGATTATAAACAATTAAATATTGTTATTAAGAAAAAAAGTTAATTCTAAAAATCATAATATTTTCTAGAGCATAAAGTTAAGAAAAAGAAATTTTTAAAAGCATCGAAGTAGTCCATTAATTGTTTATAATTTTTTTGTAAACAAATGGCATATTTTTTTTTTTAGTTAGGTAATACATGTCTTTCATTAATATAAAACAATTATGTGATGATAAATGAAACCAAATTTTTTTGACAATATTACTTCCAGATTTCTATTTTTTTGTATACTTAGGTTATAAAATTATTATTTAAACAAAGTATTGATTTTTTTAACTTTTATGGCGTGATCTGTATGTGTATAAAAAGGGCTCCACGAACTGAAAATTTTTTACGAAAATTATTAAAATTTTTTTTTATGTAAGTACAATGAGGACGGAAGTTCGAGAAAATTTCGTTAGTTAACATTTGTCCAATTTGTTGAAAAAATAACTTTAAGTTGAATTTCGAACGGGAGCGAATTCTTTGAAGTGTTCGGAAAACCCCATTCATTTTTTAAATTTTTAAATTAATATTTAATACCTTAAAAATAATCAGTGTGACGTGCTCGGTTTTGAAGCCGCGCGCGCTACCTAAAAATGACGCCCGGAGGCCTATTACGGCCATTAAATTACGGCGTACGGTGGGCACAAGGCGCGGGCGTACGCTTTTCGCAGTAAATTAGTAACTAATCCATGGTAATCTACTCGACACAACTGCACCCCTCTCGAGATAAAAAAAATATACTAGCAGCACTAAATGAGGTGGGCGTACGTGACGGGTGCCCGCTCGCGGATTCGTGGCACGCGGCGGTCTTTCGACGCGTGCGCCCGCGCCCGTATCCGCCCGTATTTTAGCGTTGGCCCTCAGGGCCGGGACACAAAAACACGATACGACGTCGTATCGTTTTTTTGTGTCCCGGCCTTTTGTGTGCCGGTCTTTTTAAATTAAAAATTAAAATAAAAAAAATAAAACATTCTAAAACTCCCAAGTGGCCCAAGCGGGCCGCGATACGTGATAAAAATAGATTTCCAAGAAGTGCGATCGAAGAATTAACCGGTTAATTTGGGTTTTCAAAATCGTTTGTGTGTTAGTAACCGGTAACCTTTACCATTTAGGTTACGTAAAAACCGTTCGCTTGTTTAACCGGTAAATAAAAGAACGATATATTTACCGGTTTTTAACCGAAATAAACCGGTATTTTCAAACCAGTTCCGAACCCTGATTGTTACTATGATTATTATTGATTGCGAAGCTGTCATCAGATAATTGGCTATCTTAAACGCATATGGCCTTCTAACGTTCATATAGTCGCTTGGAGTCGCCAAGATGACCACTGATGGTTATCATGGTTAAAATTTCTTTTGTTTGTCTAACGATTTGATACTGTTACGGTACATGGTATACGGACACGTGGTGCCATCTAGCGACAAACCAGCGAAGCTTACCGAGGGAGCACAGGCAACATAAATCCCCTACTCAATACTAGATGGCATGAGGTGCGCAAGTACATACTCGAACCTCCTAGAAAGTTCCCACGGCTGTTTACTTGTTTACGTGAATCGGGAACTTTCTGGAATTCGTCTCGCTATATAAAAAGCCGCAGTCAGGCCCGGCAAGTCAGTTCGGTTCGAGCGCTCATCAAGGCGATTTCCGAGTGACAACAAGTGATCAATAGTGAGTGAACCAGTGAAACCTTCGACTTGGCTACGACCTAGGACAGTGATAGTGCTTAGTGATTGGACCTAGTGATTAGTGTTTGGACTTAGTGCTAAGTGTTGTGACCTAGTGTTTAGTGCAGTGTTAATAAAGTCTTCAAGAGAGTCACCTTTCTCTCTAAATCCTCGAACCCTAGCACGTAACAATACAAATCGATACCTGAATTGAGGCGATAACAGAATCTGACGAGTCAGAAACAATTTATCATAAAGTTAACTCGCAATTCCAATACCCGACACAATCCGATACCGACACGCTTACCGACGCTCCAACACGTCAACCGACGCGATCTGACACGACGCGCGACGTGACAACACGCCATCCGACGTGACAACACTGACTCAGCTTAATTACGACAGGCCTGTCACGGCGAACTTATCGGTTGTTTCAACAGCTGTCGTGTCCTTTATTACTCTAATTCTTTAGGTAAACTTCAAGATACATAGTTATTGGAACTGTCGCTAGCAGTATTTCTGCAGAGCGTATTCCCTCTAAAAAGCCGGCAACGGACGTCTGCAACTCTTCTGATGTTGCGAGTGTCCATGAAACACGGTAGTTGCTTTCCATCAGGTTTCCTGGTTTGCCCCCTAATTTTAATTAAAAAAAAACTTTATATAAGTACTTAATTTTTATTTGTTTTAAACTCTTTTATTTTATAATTTTATAATGTTTTTTTCTTGTATATATGTCAAAAAACAACACGGACTTATTGAGTTTTGAACGATTATGCAAAGTAGGAACAAATTATTGCAACTACTGAAACGCTTTAAAATTTAAAGTATATCGTAACATTCAATAGTATTAAAGGCGTTTAAAAGTAACGCCACTAGTCATTTCAATGTTTTTAAAAGGCTAAAATAAATAAAAATTCAGTGCTTTTTGTAAACTCTTCCTAAAAAAACCCATCAACGACCACAGCCCGCAGTGGACAAAAACATAAAAGTTCACGATTTATTGCGCACGTCGCAGCAAAGTCTATACAATTTATTACGAAACCAGGTATTCTGTAATTAATTTAAAACACAATATCGGCACCACTCCGTATAATGAACATCCCAGCGGATATACAGGGTGTACAAGGAAATATTTTATTTAATTCAAAATGGCGGACCGCGGTTTCGACGTCAGGGACCCCCGAACGTGTTTGGTTAAATTAAACTTGGCCTGTTGTGAATTTTATGGTCTGTACTTTTACTGCCTAGTGACGAGACAGGCCGTAAAATTTAAGTCTCTATTGGGTATTAAGGCAAGTCTATGGGTAAAAATTTACAGTTCCTTACAGCTGGAGACAGAGAAATGAAAGTAGAACTCTATAGTAAATAGTAGAGCTGAAAATCAAAATCTCGTGTTGAATTGTCAGATTTGACATTGACATTTGATTTGACACTCGATATTTCGATATTCAATTCTATTGTTTTAGCTTAAGGTTCTATTTTCGGCGGTCTAAGTCCTAGGCTAAAAGCCTAAAATAGAGCCTAGTATTTCAGCATTAAGTCAGCCTCCGTGGCTTCTTAACCCTATTACTTTGGCGAGAAATGAGAATTCTCATTTCGGATAAATGCCGCAATTAACACTAAGTAGTACCTACATAATTACATCTCGCGACTTGAAGCAAAAGGCCTAGGTCTTGTTGAGTACTAATGGAAGTATGGAAAAATAAAGGGATGGGAAGAATATGGGTAAAAATATATTCTTTGAAGTATGAGTATAGAAATAGGTAGAGTTCCACTTGCTCTGGACAGGCTGAAATATCTTTGTTATCGGGTCCCGTTTTTACCCTTTGGGTAAGGAACCAGAGGAAAATTGTCCATCTTTGTTATTATACTAAACATTATGCTGACACGGACAAAGTCGCGGGCAACAGTTAGTAGAAAATAAATTCTTGCAATATCGTATTGTTTTCTAAGGTTTTTAAATTTATAAAATAAACATAATGCCTTTGAAAAAAAAATAGCAACAAAGTTACTTTTAAAACGTCTGACAATAGTTTTGGTCATTGAAAAGTGTCTTACACTATATGATATTAGTTCAGAACAATAATCTACAAATTATATATAAATATTAGCCATTTGAAAATAAGTAAAGTAAGACTCATTTTTAGTCCACTTTGGTTCCTGGTACCTGACCAGGTGTCACACTTAGAGCTACACAAATTCGCAGGTATTCTAAGTACACGAGGCACTACTAATAACCTATGGTTTCATCCATCAGAGAGTAAGTTATGTCTTATCCTTCTGGGATCCAGGTCTATAGCAGTTTTTCCGTCACTGCAGCAGGCAGCTTTGACATTAGGTAGGTACCTACTTTACATATTTAAATTTTAAGCATAATGTTATTATACTAGCATTGATGTCTTGCGTGGTGACTATGGGAACAATTTACAACACAAGACGGTGGTATTATGTTGTGTCGACGGGCGTCGCATCAACGCAGCAATACGTTATTTTCAACGCCGCAACGCAGTGTGGCATCGTTCTTAGATATTATGTCACTCCTTTTCCTGTGAAGTCTGAAAGCGAGTTGTTAGAGACGTTCCGCTTAATTCTATTTAGGTGTTAGGATTTTCCTCCGGGACGAGTGTCTGCGTCGGACGTTTTGCATATTCCCAGGGCCCAAGAAATCTGCAGTACAATTGACTAACTAGTTGTACTGTTCTGTGGTTCTAGTGTCAAACTGTGCGCTTCCTTGAATAACCCTATTATATTACGTTAGTAGTTAAAGTTGCGTAATAAAATCCATTTTAATTACCGTACAGGGGATTTACAATAATTGAGCTTTATTGTAAATATGAAGAACGCGATAACATAATAATCATTCCACAATTATTAAGTTCAACCCAGACTGGCGTAAGGGCAACAAACGTGAGTTTTACAAGTTTATAAAAAAAAACCGGCCAAGTGCGAGTCGGACTCGCGCACCGAGGGTTCCGTACAAACCTGCAAGGTTTACAAAGTTCGTTCATTACGACAATCGAGTCATAACTATGGTATTTTTATTGCAAAATGAAATTCATAACATTACAATGGGGAAAGATGGAGGAGCATAAATTTAAGACACAGATCTCTTTATCGTTTAAGTAATAGCTCTACGCGTTCATGAGGAAAAAAGTAATAAGTTTATATTTATTAAAAAATATATATTTTGTAATGTAACTAAAAATTTAAGGTTTTCGTAATTTTTCCTTTATGTGTGCTATAAAACGTTGCTTCATGCCAAATTTCAAGATTCTAGGTCGACTGGAAGTTTTTAGGTTTTGATTCCCTTGCGAGTTTCAAAATATGCAGCTTAAATTGCTGTTTCTTTTGATTGCGTTGACATAGAAGTTTGATTTTGTTACAGCTTAAAGGTATTATAGACTTGAGTATTTGGTATGAATTTCAATTTAATACCTCTACGCGTTTATGAGGAAATGGGTAGTAAGTTTAAAATTATTAAAAAAAAAATATTATGTGATGTAACTAAAAATTTATGGTTTTCGTAATTTTTCCTTTATCTATGCTATAAAACGTTGCTTCGTACCAAATTTCAAGATTCTGAGTTCACGGGAAGCACCCTGTAGGTTTTGATTCCCTTGCAAGTGTCGAAAATTTGCGGCATAAACGGCTGTATCTTTTGATTGCGTTGGCTTAGAAGTTTGATTTTTTCACAGCTTCAAGGGACAGTAGACCTGAGTAATTGATATAAATTTCAGCTTCATACCTCCACGCGTTCCTGAGAAAAAGGGTCTTGACAGACGGACGGACGGACAGACGGACAACAAAGTGATCCTATAAGGGTTCCGTTTTTTCCTTTTGAGGTACGGAACCCTAAAAATTGATTACCCTTGTATTTGCTCAACATCAAACAAAACAATTTTATTTTCGGTCCCACCTGGAACGTGACGTTTATTGAATAAGATCAAAACAGTAGGCCTACTACGAAACCGTTTTGAGACTCAAACAATCGGACGAGAATGCCGCGTCCTGCTCTAACAATGTCATTTCACGTTTGTTAGAGTAGGACGCAACATTCTCGTACGATTGTTTGAGTCTCAAAACCGTTTCGTGGTACAGGCCCTGAAGTGGAAAAATTGTAAGGGGATTTATGACGAGAAAAACAGATTTGGGAGACTGATTCACAATTGTACATAATTAATCATCAGTATTCTGTCATGACGAGGGTCATGACGGCGCCAGGTTGAGGCTGACGCGGAGGCCTGACCGACCTCTTGGCCTTTCATTTTTAATGCGATCCATTTGCGCGGATATGATATGAAAGCTTTCATTTAAATTTCATCGCGTCGAACATAGTATTGCTGTTTTTCCTGGAAAATCAACGAATTCTTTCGATATGATTTAAGCAAAGTTTTCCGTAAGTGATATTGAAGTAAGAATGCTTATTTTGTCTTTCGTTATTGGTGATTGACTATCTATTGAATCAAACAAGTTGTCAAAACTTTGATTGTTATGGCTTCTTACAGACAAACGGCACTTGTCGACGGCACTAACGTCGGCTGCCGTCGATCATAGAATTCGGTCGACTACCGTCGAAGCGTGCCGTCAACAAGTGCCGACTGCCGTTCGTCAACAAGAAATCTAAATCGCAAGTTTGTAAAATGATTAAATAATAAATAGAGCAAAACCAAAACATTTCAATGTTATGGCAAAAGTTAATAAAGTCCAAAAGTGTCACAAATCACAATGTAACCACATATTGGCTATCCTCTAATAGATACAATTTCTGAATATTATTTTATTGCAGCTTTGAAGGAGAAAATCGCTCACTTGTCGGTGTTATAAAAAGATCTGAAGATGTCTCCAAACAAGTACTTTTTCACTTGTCACTCGATATTAATTTGTTTTATTAATGGATGTCGCAAAACGTCCGCCAGCGAATGGACATTTGAAGCAGCACTCTCGTAAAAGATTGCCGCAATAATATTAAAAAATTACGCCTCGTAAAAAGATTAGCAGCGCTTTTCGGCGTATAATAAGAATTTATCGCGTCGAATATTTTATAGCTCGCTTTAATTGTTTGTGGTCGTATATTATACTGAATGATGATTAATTTGGAGTATGGAGTACCTACAGTTATAGTATACCCGTGCATTTTGTGCTGTAATAACCACAGATTAAAAGTAAGCTTTAAGCATAATATACTACAATACGACTATGATTTATTAATTTACTTATTAATTATATTCAGTACAAAATTATTTTAAATATTAATTATCCTACCCAACCTATCTATAACATCTATAGCATACATCTTTTGTTACTGAAACAAGTAACAAAAGATGGCTGTTAGAAAAATGTTTTTGAAATAACAAATGCACTTGGCTGAAAAAAAAACACAACTTTATTTATCTTAATTAAAATAAAAATATGTTTGAGATACTAAAGAGTTTAATCACCTCAGTGTAGACCAAAATTCGATTGATGCTGTTAATCGAATGACTTTATATTATGAAGCTTATTTTTTTTGAGTAGACTTCAAACTTGAGAAATTACGAAGTAAATAATCTGCTTCAGAAATTAAACACCACGTTCTATTTTCTTTATCCTCAGCTGGTAATCATCGAATACACATCGATATTATAACCCCGGCAAACCACTTTATCCCTTTTATGAATAGAACTAAGAAATTTTTCATCGCTAAATTTTGTGAAGAACTTTAAACTAAAAAAGGTTATTATTAAATATGTAGGCTTACCCGACTTTTGAAGGGCGGGCTGAAAAAAAATCGTCTTATTTTTCATATTTTTTCAGACAATTTTTGTATTTTTTAAATAAGTATTAATCTCAATCCAAAACGATAACCTTGCACACAACCAAAGACCAAGCGTATACGCATCGCAATAAGATTCATTTTAGCTTAGCATAAATATCTTTGGAAATAAACATTAAGAAACAAAATTGTTCGGTTAAATACCATTTTAATATAGATTTACTAACAATTTATTCAAATAAAATGAATAATTATCCTAGTTAATACTTATATTTCGATGAAATAGATTTTTATCGGAGGTGAGTTTGTAAATTAATTACAGCCAAAGTATTACGTTTTATTAAAATGTTTATGGTTTAAGGTATTTTGAATATTGTGCTTTATATCTCATATTTTTTAACACTTCGTTATTATATTGGAACTAGGTAAACCGGGAGTCACGGAATAACAAATTGGGGTTTATCCTCGCCTTAAATACAGTCCTAAATATTTTGTCTCTTAGATAGTTTTAAACCACTAACTTATTTCTAATTTTTAAAGTATCATTCATAACAAAATAAATAAAGAATACAAATGGTTTTCCGATGTTCATCTCAGATCCAATGAGTTGAGACTTGAGTCCAACAAAAGGATGCCAGAGTCAAAGTTATCGAGCCAATGGGATATAGGGTTAAGTTTTAGGATTCTTTAATCAACAAGTCCTCGTTGACTACGAAACCCTAAAATGGAACCCTAACCAGCTGATTTTTTGTATAAGTATTGATAGGTTAATAGTTATATAATTTAACGGTAACATTGTCCTACAAATAGAACAATCCATAATTATTTTAGACCCATCAAATCGAAATATTTAATCCTTTCTATCTCTGTCGTCGGTTAGCTACCACCTTCGAGAATTTTCGCATTGGAAATTGTTGATAGTCTTAATTAGCTATTATTATTAGCTAAGAAAAATTAGCTTGATAGTAATCAGGTCAAAAATTGTTGAAAGCCTGTACTAATATGGATATTGGAAAGACGAATATTTGACGAAAATCTCCACACAATGTCATACCTCAAATAAAATTTCCCAAACCTTCCGGAAGTGGGGCCATTAATATTAGATCACGCTTTATGCCTCAACATTCCAATGTCGATTATATTCTATGCTGGCTACAGTAGATTTGTTGACACATTATTGCATTCCAGCGGTGCGTCGGATTAATGTGACCGCGTTGTACCTACATATGTTTTAAATTGTAATTTTCCATCTTTTCAGTAAAAGATGGCCCCGTGCGAGTTTCGAGAGTGCGAGAAGAACCGGCGTAACGGTTCTTCTCGCCGGGTTAGTTCCCGAACCGGTGGTAGGCACCTTAGTTACGACGTTCGGAAAGAATTTTCTAAAAAAATTACTCTGAATAAAAATTATTTTGATTTTGATTGACTTGTGTTTGTGTTAATAACTTAAAACTTGTGGACTGTATTAGAAGTAAGATATAAAAAAATAAGATAAATAAAATTATTACGTTTTTAGAAGAATAGTTATTGCATCCCTGGCCAGGGATGGGTTGTGAAGAGAAGTGAAGTTCCGGTGTTGCTAGCGTTCCTGTGTTGCCAGATGACGCGGCCGGAAGACGTCTTGATACTTGCGTTTTGGCCCATTAAAAAGTAATAGCCGTGTACGGTGATTCTAAATCGCGTAATCGCGTACAACTTGCGTATTTTTCATATTCATTTTTTTAACATTTTAAGACACATTTTTAACATTTTTAGTTCCATATTATACATCCACTATATTTTTTTATTACTGACTATCGCTACTATAATATAATATTTACGTGGTATACCTATGGGCAAACATAGCCGCTGGCTGTAGCCTGTTAAACAAAGTTATTGGCTCTGTTAATCACATAAAGTGTCCCCCCCCCTCCACTTCCAATGGTGGTAAATATATCGATCAGGCAAATGTTTGCAGAACGCACCACTCGCTGTAATAAAGTACTTTTATGAACTTTTTTGTTTGCTGGCTTTTGTCCGCGGGTTTTCCCGTGTGAAATATCATTCCTGGGAAATGAACCAAAAGCGATAAAATACCGGTTATTTACTATTTTACCCTTTGGGCTTAAACTTAGAAAATCCTTTTTAAGTAATGGCTTAACACCACTTTGTTTATACGTGGGAGAGCCATGCTTCGGCACGAATGGGCCGGCTCGACCGGAGAAATACCACGTTCTCACAGAAAACCGGCGTGAAACAGCGCTTGTGCTGTGTTTCGCCGAGTGAGTGAGTTTACCGGAGGCCCAATCCTCCCCTATTCCCTTCCCTTCCCTACCCTCCCCTATTACCTTATTCCCTCTTAAAAGGCCAGCAACGCACTTGCAGCTCTTCTGATGCTGCGAGTGTCCATGGGCGACGGAAGTTGCTTTCCATCAGGTGACCCGTTTGCTAGTTTGCCCCCTAATTTCATTAAAAAAAAAGTCAATGCTAAAAGATACAAATAGCATAGACACTTATACATTTGAAGTTAGTTCAATAAAATTTCGGTCTTACTTACAATAAACAATTTAAGGATTTGAACAGGGGAAAAAACAACATTACAAGAAATGAAGCATGAAAAGAAATTTCTTTTCTTTTATTTCGTCCATATAAGCAGTTGATCACATAGGTACCCAAAATACCCCTAATAGATCATAATAATATTATACTCACGTGAAATTACTGATGTGTTCCCTGATACCCGTGCGACCTACATCTCCCATGTACGTGTGTCATTAATTATTTACAAACAGTAATGGCGTCTGAAAAGATGTCTCCATTCACCTGGATCTCGGCCATCAGATAAAGGACCCCTTTGATACACCTTCGATATAATTCGTAGCGTTCTCTCTAGGCCTTTTGAAGAAAATTACCTGTACTAGACTATTGGAAATAGCTTAAAAATCTGCCACAATCTAGAATCTAGGTAACAATCTCATAGTTCATAAGATTACTGCTGATGATGACGACGACGACGACGGCGGGGGACTAACCCTAAAGTGTCGATTTTATAATTGATTTTTATACTTGAAAATAAGCCCCGAATTGTTTCATTTTCTAATATTAGATACTACATTATATTTCCGAGAATTCGATCTGAGCAAAAACACGATATCTTAAAATTTTCTCGATAAAAAAAAAACACAAAGATGCATCTAATTTTCACAAATTTTTCATTTATTGCCATAACCGAGCATTGAACTAAGTTAATATCTGAACACATTGTATAAAATTCTATCATTGAGAGATCGACCTAGCGGATTTTTAAAATGTTGTATATTTATCGAATTATTGAGAAAAAACGAATTTGGCGATGAATCCGCGTCGTCCTTTTTCACCTGGCATATGAAAGACGGGCGTGAGTGTGAAGAGAAAAGGAGGATGTTTGATTTTTTGGGTTAGTCGCCCTCTTAATTGCAGCTATGAATAGCCTCGATCACGTCAGTTTTTAAACAAAAAACTAGACCAAAATTGAATTTAAATGTTGGAACGCTACGATGTCACAGACAAACATAGACACGCCAACTTTAAAACACCCTTTTCAGGGCTTAAACTTTAAATAGAACTTTTTATTATGATAGGTCAAATCAACAACTCCAGGCGCAGATCTGACAAAAAATTTTGAATAACAATATTATATTTCTGTACAGTTACAGGTAAAGAGATATTTATGCAATACTAGGTGAAAAAATGTATACTTAATACAGTGCTGTACAGCAGGGCTAAAATGGTCACATTTAGCAATTCATCTTAATCAATTCAGCAAATGAATTGTCAAAACTGTGAAACTGACAAATGTCAAATCAGTACAAAAATACAGAAATGTATTGCAAGCAGAGTTCATTTTGCGATTTTAGAGAAATGAATCATATTATGATTCTTCAAAGCGACCATTTTAGCCCTGCTGTAATTATTGTCTTCAGTCTTGTATTTCTACGTAAGTAGTTATACCTTGCTGACTCCGAAACATTATATTCAAAATTTTCAAGCTTGCATCGCTTCTGAACCGTGCCTGTGTCCTGAACAGCGCCTGTAAATTGTAATGTTTCATTATCGTATGTTTTTATATAAACAACTTCTGGAAGAATCAGCAACTGTCTAAATGACGTGAAAACTTTATCAAAGCACAAAGTTGTCTCAATTAGCGCGTGAAGTCAGGTGTTCACCTGAACCCGTGTGAAGTGAGCCGTGAGTCCTTCGTACGTAAACTATAATTATTTCCGCTCACTAAAGCAAAAAGAGTAATTTAGATCCATTTCTGTGGCGAATGTTTTTCTTCAGACGGGAGTTAGGGAGCAAAATCAACATAATAACACATTATTATTTTCAACAAAAAATTAAAACCGACTTCTAAGGTAAAAACAATAATTACATCCTTATAAGCAATATGAACTAAAAAGTATTGAATAATTTTTCTTATCTAATAGTGCCTTTTTCCGAATTCGGCTAAACCTCAACTATTTCTGTACTCAATCTTCATCATTTTGAAGTCGGTACCAGATAGCTGAATCTTCAGTTCTCTGACAGAATATTTCAAACTTTTGGAACTGGCACCGACTTCAAAATTATTTTTTGAAGTCGGTGCCAGAACATAACTTTTAAGTTTACTTAGCACTTCCAAATTAACAAAACTTGGAAGTGCTAAGTAAACTTAAAAGCATTAAGAGCCACTGGTATAATATACTTATTTAATATCTAGAATTATGTATCCAATTAGTCAAATAATTTACAGTCTACAAGTTTCGTATCCATTAAAATAAATATTTTGTACCTATCAGGTGCGAGAGTTAATTAAAATCGTTGGGAGGCTTCGGCGCGGCATGATTAGTGAATGCGTACCTACGTATTTTTATTTCAAAAGTAATGTTTTACGTTTATGTGTTTCCTATACAAATTACGATGAAGGGGGGAAAACTGAACACATTTTTTGGTATTTACCATTAAAATTACAAAAAATAATATGAGTAAAAATTCCGCAAATGCGTTTTGCCAGAATTCGTTCATAGAGAAGGAACCGTACATTTTTCCGGGATAAATAATATTGTATGTCCTATCCCGATCTAAAACTATCTCGATATCTAAAAATCGGTTTTGCAAACAATATGCTACTAACGTGAAGAACGAAAGTGTGTATCTGTCGGATTCTGTCGACAGACAGAAAGGCAATCATTCGCCTCCGTGGTCTAGTGGTATAGACTATAGAGCGCGGCTCTTGACTCGGAGTTCTCTCGGGTTCGATTCCCGCGTTGGAAACATGTTATTTCCAAGTTTTGGATAGGACAGTGCGGGCTGTTCACCTGATTGTCTGACAAGTAAGATGATCCATGCGTCGGATGGGCATGTAAAAATTCGGTCTGCGTCTGATCTCTCGCCGGTCGTGTCGGTTTTCCGTCCCACTGGGTTATGAGAGTAAAAAAATAGAGACTCTCTATTCCATTACTCTCTATTAGAAAGTGCTCTTATATACGTGGGAGAGCCATGCTTCGACACGAATGGGCCGGCTCGACCGGATATATACCACGTTCTCACAGAAAACCGGCGTAAAACAGCGCTTGCGCTGTGTTTCGCCGAGTGAGTGAGTTTACCGGAGGCCCAATCCCCTAACCCCTACCCTTTTATTCCCTTCCCTACCCTCAACTATTCCCTTCCCTTCCCTTCCCTACCCTCCCCTATTATCCTATTCCCTCTTAAAAGGCCGGCAACGCACTTGCAGCTCTTCTGATGCTGCGAGTGTCCATGGGCGACGGAAGTTGCTTTCCATCAGGTGACCCGTTTGCTCGTTTGCCCCCTTATTTCAATAAAAATAAAAAAAAACTGCACACACACTTGGGCACTATAAAATTACTTCTGCGTAGCTGGCCTGGTTTCAATGAAACCGGCCACCGTCACCGAAACCTAGGTGTGGGAGCTGTTATTATTATATTATATTATATTCGTATGGATGTAAAAACTAGGCCTTTACATCCGATGTGGATGATTTATACAGTATTTTTCAGAGCGAAGTAACCACTCCTCAAATACTGCAGTGCCTGGGACAAGATTTTTAAATGTCCGTATGGTTGCCCAAGCGCATACGGCATTCTCGCATCATAGTCGGCCTAGTCCAGAGGAAAGAACTAGTCAATACGTCTGGGACCAACTATGTGCGGGTTTCCTCACGATGTTTTCCTTCACCGTACGAGCGTCCGTATTATGTACTTGAGATCAGTAAATGTCTCATAGGTACACGCCTCCACCCGGGTTCGAACCTGCACCCTCTAGGAGTGCGAACCGAAGGTCTGCCCATTAGGCCACGGACGCTCAGTATGGATGTAACGTAACAAATAAATCTCTTCGCTTCGCCCGTAGTAGTAGATCAAAAGGCCTGGAACTCCACGAGTCAACCCCAACGTTTGCTGTAGACGTTCATTATTTGCACAGCACCGGTTCACACGTTGTGCAAACAATTATTACAGCGAGGTCTTACATTTCAGCTCTAACTGCACGTTCGCCATTATAATATCAAGCAAATATAAGCCTTTTACTTGCTTTTACTTCATGTTTTACCTGACTATGACTAGGGTAAAAGAAGTTGTTATTCGCTATCTGACTGCCGATTCTGAGACGAAAATTAATTACTTATATCTGTAATAATAATTAAGTGAAGATTTTGACATAAACTCCTCCTTATCTGTCAAACTCTTCATTAAATTGAAGTCGTCACAGCACACATATCAACTCGGAAAGGGATCGTCACCGTATCGCCTGTCGCCTCGCCGTCAACCTAACGTATGCACGTTACCAAAGCGTATCAGTACGCTTTAAGGCTGCGTCCCCATTAGACACGGCGCGGCGCCGGCACCGTGTTACGTCACGACGCCGCCACCGTGATACGGTACGGCGCCGCACCGTGTCACGGTGCCGCGTACGGTGCGTCCTTATTCAGTCGATATTTGCGCTCGAACGAGAGTGCTTGTCTGGATACAAGCACTCTCGTTCGAGCGCAAATATCGACGCGCGCCGGCGCCGCACCGTGTCACGGTGGCGGCGTCGTGCCGTGTCTGATGGGGACGCAGCCTAAGGGTAACGCCTGTACGTCAACTCGGCTACGGCTAGGCGACGCGACGCCTCGCTTACGGCTCGATGACCGCTGTCCCCTTCCGAGGCGAGGCGATTACGTTACGGCTCCGCTTAGTGTGCGTTGCAGTAGGGAGTTTCATACAAACAATATTGAACGGCTCGAGGCGATACGCTGCCGATCCCTTTCCGATTTGATATTATGTGTGCCTTATATATTTAAATGTTTCTGAGTGCGGCCGTTATAACAATAATATTATATTATGTTGTTTTTTACACCCCTCTACTTAGCACCTTAATTAATTATCTATAATCGTGTATTCTACTCGTATATCGTGAAGAATATTTTTTTTACCCATTTTTTTACTGACCATACAGTAAGTTGAATCAAAACATTATTATGAATTAGTATAAAGAATTATTATGAAGATTAAAGTATATATTCTTCCCATAAAAGTCACGGAACGAATCGAACATAAACATTCTGTAAAAGATTACATCGTCACAACTACGGAACCACACAAAGACAGCCGGAATTCCAATTTGTGACCTATTCTACCCGAGACCACGCTAGGAACCAAATTGTATACGGGAATGTATCGGAACTTATATTTTAAAGGAGATGGGAACAATTTTTCCAACCCGCGTTGTTTATTTTTATCTGTATTGTGAACAGATGGAAACAGTTACAGGTGTTGTAAAATACAACAGTCTTCAGCAGTTCAAATATACTTTTTGTGAGGTTTGAATGCTTTATTTTTGCGCTTTATGCACTTTTTATATATAAATTCCTTTACAAGCTGTGTTGTATTTATTTAGAATTTATTTTTCTATGCACTCAAAACAATATTATAATAATACAGAAATATATAGCGAATACTAGCGCTACGATTCTGTAGCGCGCTATAGTCCGGTTAACGAATGACTCAAAAGAGGGTATAGAGTGCGTGAGCGGGAACCTAAGCGATTTCTGCAGGAACTTATTCAGGGTGATTAGGGACAAAACATACTAAAAGTCCTGACGTCTAGGAGGTGAGCCAGAGGGAAGAGGGGGCGACAAGATCTAAATTTTTGGTTTTTCATCAATAACTAAAAAACTATGCGTTGTAACAAAAAATATTCTATAATGACATTAAAGCTTAATAAATTCTCTGTAAATTAGATTATATACAGTTTTTCCAAATTCTCATCCGTTTTCGAACTATGCGCTCAGGAGAAGTGAAAATTAAAAAAAAGCTTTATTTTTAAATATTCTTTTCTATTTCTGTTTGAATAAAAGCTTTATCTTTAAGCTTCTGTGCTTCGTTAGGTGAGTGAGAGGGCCTCACTCACCGAACCCTACATCCCTCATCCCCACATCCCCTTATACATCCCCTCATCACACCCCTTAAAGTGGCAACGCACCTGTAGCACCCCTGGTCCTGCAGATGTCGCATAGGGATTATGGTAACCATTTTACATCAGGTAGACCATACTCTTGTTTGCCAGCTTAGTTATTTGTATAAAAAACATGAATCATCGGGAATGATCTGACCCCTCAAGAGTGAGCGTGGAAAAATGAAGGCAATCTCTTGACGCCAAGAACAATAGACGACTTACCAGCATCTGAGGCTTTACTAAGAACAATATTTTGTCGCTGCAAACAGAATTAGAAAGGAAAAACATATTGAAAATAAAGCTTTTTTAATTTTTACTTTTCCTGATCGTGTAGTTCAGAAACGGATGAGAATTTGGAAAATCTGTAAAAAATCTAATTTATAGAGAATTTAATAAGCTTCAATTTCATCATATAATACTTTTTGCTACAACGTATCGTTTTTTAGTTATTGGCGAAAAACCAAAAATTGAGACCTTTGTCCCCCCGCCCCCGGCTCACCTCCTAGGACCAGGACCACCCAGGACTTTTAGTATGCTTTGTCTTTAACCACCCTGAATAAGTTCCTGCAGAAATTGCTTAGGATCCCGCTCACGCATTCTACAACTACTTTGTTGACTGAGCTACTATGGAAGTTTTCTAAATATGGCGGCATTTATAGGTCTACCAGAATTTGATGGCAAAAAGTGAGAAAAGAAATTGACTCTAGCAAACCCGGGGTAATTTTGATCCTTTTGAACATTTTGATCCTTTTTTTTCCTTATAGCGGCTGATTCTGTGTATGAAACATATTGTAAATAATAAATATAAAAATTTCTCCAATGATCAAGGTTGTTTTTTGAAAATCTGCCATCCAAATTTGCCATCAGATCCTGGTAGACCTATCTATACTATTGTTAGTTTGTTTGTTTGTACGCGCTAATCTGAGGAACTACGGTCCGATTTGAAAAATTCTTTCAGTGTTAGATAGCCCATTGATCGAGGAAGGCTATAGGCTATATTTTATCACGCTAAGACTAATAGGAGCTAAGAAATAGTGGAAAATGTGAAAAAACCGGGGGAAATTATATAAAAGGGCTTATTTGAACGCGCTAATCTCAGGAACTACTCGTACGTAATATTTAAGCTGAAATAAGAATAGCAGGCTTCTCTGTAATTCTTTACGCAAACAATTTTACCTCCTTAACTTATAATTTTTAGCATTTTTATATTTAAATGGACAATTGTTACATTTATTTAAGGACGAAGGAATTATGAAAAAATTACCTTTCTAAGGACCTCTTCAGTCTTAATACCACTCCTGATAATCTTTAAGCTTTATTAGGTTCTGAACGAAAAGCCTAAATAAGAAAAGGATGGTCATTAATAATTAAAGCGTTTCTTTATATCGACTCATAAAAATGTTTATATCGACTCACAAAAATGTTTATATCGACTCACAAAAATGTTTATATCGACTCACAAAAATTGTGTGTAAAAATGTTTACTTCTAAGAATTAACCAAAATATATTTTGTCTGAACCTATTTTTACGGACTTCCAAAAAGGAGGAGGTAATACGTTCGGCTGTATGTATCTTTTTTGTAAATTATTGTTGACGATGAAAATTACTGTATTAGCGCCTACCGGATATCCATCTATCAAATTTTAATGAAATTAAAATACGTATGTACCTATTTTTTTCCAAAAATACTATAATATATTATATAAATAATATAATCGTCTTTTACACGATTTTATTAGCTTCCCTTGTAACATATAATGTATGTAAGAAAATCTTGGAATCTTAATTTGACCCACTTCCCGGTCTTTGATTTGGATGAATGACAATACAATATACATGACCAGCTAAGAAACGTCATTATAAATCCAATAATGTCGGCCTCTCCAAGATGGCGGCTACTTGAAATGCACCCCCATAATATGGATTATGAAATGAAAGAGTTTGCTGTCAGGAATACGAAAAAAAAATAGCCACGTGACTTAAATCCAATATGGCGGACATCCAAGATGGCGGCAATCCGCTAAAGTGTGTTTTTTCAAATATTATATTCTAGTACCATTTGTCTCCATTATACTTGTGTTAAAAATAATGTGTGCAGCCTCTCCACGATCACCCATGGTAGAGGATTACACGAGAGTACAAACATGTAGTAGCCATAACCGTCTATTAACCATGGCTGCCAGCTGTGTTAGACAGATCTAGCACACTCTCAGGCAAAAAAAAAACCGCAGGTGGTATTAGTGGGGTGGCTGCAGGGAATGCAATCTCGTTCTCGGTCTTTTCTAGCGAGATTAATCTCGGACGAAAAAAAAG
The DNA here is from genome assembly GCF_905147365.1 of Aricia agestis. Lineage (NCBI taxonomy): Eukaryota > Metazoa > Arthropoda > Insecta > Lepidoptera > Lycaenidae > Aricia > Aricia agestis. The sequence continues at coordinate 25,126,744 of NC_056406.1, read as the reverse complement.
GCGAGATCTCGCGAGTTTGACGAGATTGCACTTGAGCATAAAAACGTCTTATTCGAAGAGAGGACGGACACGGACAGAATTGCGATCACGGAGTAAAAACAAAGAGGAGCTAGCCTAAGCAACTGTGCACTGTGATTTTCAAATAGGTCATGAATTTGGACTTCTCGTTGTTTTGTTAGTTATAAAAGAACTGTTTTATTACTAAAATATTTATGTTTGATAATGTACGCTTTTATAACTCTGGATGTCACTTTATCGTGGATGCCGGCTTTCACGACAAAACGTTGGGTAGGTACGTTAAAATATGCCCTTTTGATTTTACGTACCGCGGACGTTTTGTGCAGTTCAGAAGTAAAGACGTCGTAATGTCCTCTAAAGCGCTCGTTAAAAAGTTATCGTCGACGGAAATTTAAATGCGTCTCCATATATTTCCATACATTTTACTTCCCTATGTTATCTTTTTACCGCGAACGTCCACAATATTACCGCCACGTCCAAAATTATAAAAGCGCACATGAGAAGAGAAGGCTGGTTGTTTCTTTCATTTGTTATTTGATAGATAGTAGATAAGTATGACAAAGTTTAGTACTTAAAAATTATAGACATATATTACATTAACAATGTTTGATGCATAAAATTCTATTGAGAAAATTCTTGAAAATGAATGTTAATCTTATAATACTTATAATATTTATTCCATTATTTTGTAATTTATTCAAATATTGTGATTATTTGCAAAAAAACCCACCAAACTGCTAATCTCGCGAGATCTCGAAATTGGCGAGATCTCGCGGTATTGTACCGAACTAAAATACACTGCACTCTTCTTTGTTAACATGGAAATGATTTATAATAACAATAAACAAATCACTTAAGCACGGCGCTGAGTAATGAAATGATAAAACGAAACAAATCTCTTCTCACTCGCCTGAAAATGTATTGTTTTTGTTTCACTCGGTGTTGCTGTGCCGCGGCGCCGCGCTGCCCGCCCGCCCGGCACTTGTCTTTTCATACTAACTGTCAGAACCTGTTTTCGCGGCGCGCCGCGGTGCCGTACGGTGAATAGTTGACATTGGATTAACGATTAACGGACTTCTGCATATTAAAGGAAGTTAACGAGTCCGTTAATATTTTTAAAAGCGCTTAAAAGTTAATCCGTTAATCAAAATGTTAACTTCGTTAATTCACGATTAACGGATTAACGAGTTAATGCCCAGCTATGGTAATAAGGCAAAACAATGCAGAAATTGTCCTGTATTATGTATAGGGGAAACAAGAGGTCCCGAAACAGGAGCCGCTAAAAAAAAAACTCCGCTTAAATTGTAAAATGTAAAATAATTATTATTGTTTTTTTTTTTCAATGTATTTAATGTTGTCATGAAGACCGGTGCAATAAATCTTTAATGTATTCTGTTATTAATACGGGTGCAATCAAAGCAATTAACCCTCAAAAGCTACAACGGTGTTTTTACGTTTTAGTTAATTATCTAAAAAGTAAAAACACCGTTGTAGCTTTTGTGCGAAAGAGGACTTTGTTGAGTTTGTACCTCATGGGCCGAGCCTCTATGTATCCTATAAACCTGCGGATGTCCCGTGCGCTGTCTGCATCTACACAAAAATGTTGAAACATCTTTTACAAATAATATGTTCAAAAGTATAACTTGATACAATTATTTTGGATTGTGCCTATGAATCAATTTATTTTATAGTACAACTTACCTCAGTGTGTAAATTTAATATTAATGACGTTTTAATAGGCTAATTGGTAAAAAGACTATTTTTTTATTCGTCATTAACATGATATGTTGCCACTTTTTCAGACAAAGTTTATACACGGAACATTGTCTGTTGTGTTGTATACACTGCCGTTGGTTTTTAGTGCTCCGTTATTTGCCGCACTTTTAGCGAATGAAGCTGAGAAGATAAAGGAAACATTATATTCTCTGATTTTACGTGAAACAGGTATCATAATTATTTAAGTATAAAGATCAACGTTGCGCAAATATCAATCAACCGTCATAACGTAAACAGTAGTCATAATAGTACACAGATTCATTGTAGCATTTATGGGTTAACATGCTATCAACAAAATCTAGAATAACCACACCGTCGACATCACTCAGTCTACAGAGCCCGACTACTAACAACTACAACCGACGATGTTTGATCTCATCATGCATAAATCTAAACATTCATCCCTCAATACTTTTATATCAGGCTGCAACAAAAGACTATCTAAATTAATCCAACATATATTTATCATATTACAATTAACTCTATGTCTGGATTTTGGTTATAAGCATACAATTTCTAAATTTAAAAGAAACGTTTTGGCTATTTTGTACTATATTGTAGCTCTGGCATTACTTATAGCTACAGCGGAAAAGCTTTTTTTTAATGAAAAAATCATTGATTATCTTATGGGACTAGATGTGGCTTTCATGATTATAACAGTTATAATACAATCTCGGCTACCATTGGAACATACCTTCTACTATTATCAAGAAGTTTTAAAGCAAATCGATTATGAAATAAAAGTCGCAAGTTGGAATTATTTGATCGAAATGAAACTTTTATGCTGTATTTTCCTTATTGTTGTTTATAGATCATTCATGATGTTCCTCACAATGATTTCATTTAAGATTAAAGCAATACACCTACACATTTTGATTCAGCTACCATCGGATATATCAGCGCTTTTACATTGTTTTGTATACTACAGTGCACTGCATAGACTTATAAATGTAAAACGAGCATTTTTTAATAACAGATCTCCAAACATAAAATTTTGTCATCGAATTTACAAGATTCTCGTCGATGCAATAGAAGATGTTCAGAGTGGTTTCAACTATTCGGTAAGATACAATAAGAAATCTCGCCTCTGTCATAATCACTTAAAACTAAAATTTATACTCATTTCAGTTTTGTTTTAAATTATTTGAATTAGTGCTCAGAACCCTGATATTAATCAAAGGATTGATAAATAACTGGATTAAATTACAAGAGGTATATTATTAGTATAATTATTATGATTTAATTTATATTTTTCATGACGCTTTGTACTATTATGCTAAGTACTCACATACGGTTTTGCTCGATCGAACCAATAACGTCGAACAAAATCCGCGGCTCGAGCTTTCGTCCACACATTCAGCATTGCTCGATAGTTTTACTCTAAGGCGCTTTGCCGACGACGGACGACGGACGGCGCGGGGCGGGCCGGTCAATTTCGCCGCGTACGCCCGTCGATGTCTGCGGCTGCCCGCGCCGCGTACACAAAGCACACGCCGCGCCGTCTGCGTTACTGCATGTAAACTGGTTTGTGTGATCACAGAAAAGTTTACATGCAGACATGCGCTGCCAGTGCGCCGGGCACCAGCAGCGCGGTCATTTTGCCCGCCGTGTGCGTTGGTAATATAGGATACCCTTTGTGTTATCGTTTGCGGTGAAATTGACCGGCCCGCCCCGCCCCGTCGTCTGCAAAGCGCCTAAATCGTTATGGTTAATTCCATCAAGCCGCCTCGATGCGAGCCTTCAAACTGGCTCGATGCGAGCCTTCGAGCTGTGAGTTTTGCGATCCACACAGTAATTTTTACTCGATTTGGAGTAAAACTATCGAGCAAAACCGTATGTGAGTACTTAGCATTAGAGAGATTTATTCAAATTAATAGACAGTGGACGTATTATCGTCGTTTTATTTCAAGCCCATCTGTCTGACATAATCTTGATACGAGTATTGCCTGATCAAATAAAGTGAGTACGTTAACTGCATTGTGCCTATGAATATATTTCTTTATAGTACAACTTACCTCAGTGTGTGAATTTAATAATAACGTTTTAATAAGCTATTGATAAAACGACTATTTTTTATTCTCATTACCATGATGTGTTGCCACTTTTTCAGACAAAGTTTATACACGGCACATGGTCTGTAATTGTGTATTCACTGCCGATGGTTTTTAGTGCTCCATTATTTGCCGCACTTTTAGCGAATGAAGCTGAGAAGATAAAGGAAACATTATATTCTCTGATTTTACGTGAAACAGGTATCATAATTATTTAAGTATAAAGATCAACGTTGCGTCAAATAGTATCAACCGTCACAACGTAATGCTGGGTTTACACGGGTGACTATAACCGCACGATTTACGCCGTATGGCGAAAATCGACTGTCTAAATGGCAATTCGTCATGCGGCGTTTGCCATTTAGACAGTTGATTTTCGCCGTGCGGCGTAAATCGTGTGGCCATAGTAACCCGTTTAAATCCAGCATAAACAGTAAAAATTTTTAAAATATAATTCTATCAAGTTATCTGTTATAGTTTTAAACATATTTGCAAAAGATGTTTCAACATTTTTATGTAGATGCAGACAACGCGCGGGACATCCGCAGGTTCATAGCGTACATAGAGGCTCGGCCGATGAGGTACAAAGTCCTCTCGGTCTTCCCTCTGGATCTCACGCTTATACCGATCGTGGTCAACTTTTGCATCACATACATTATTGTTCTCTTACAACTGACGCATGTTCTGTAAACACAATTTTGACTGTTTACGTTCCCCTTGAATCTCACAAGTCAAACTTGTGCCCATGGTGATCAGCGTCGGCGCCGCAAAGTTTTGTTACAACAAACCATATTATAATTTCTATGTTGTTTGTATATTTGCTTTGCTGATACAATTAAAATAATAAAGAATTGCGACTTGTAAAATATCACTTTTAATAACCCCAAAGCTATTTAATTTAGCAGGGTAAGGTAGAGACTGAAGGCTTTCGATTAGGAGTAATGTTATAACTTATAATATAATGTGTCTCGACACCAGTGACTGATCCTAAAATGTTCATAACATTAAAGGATATGAAGATAATTAAGTTAACTATTAAAAAATATGAAAGATACATGAGGTAATCGTAAATTTTTAGCTTCACGCCCAAACCGCTGGACCGATTTGAATAAAATTTGGTATAGAAATACTCTGAGTCCTGGGAAAGGATAAAAAATACATTTTATCCCGAAAAAATTCACGATTCCCGCGCGATAAGCGCATTTTGGCGAAACGTCATAAAACTATGTATGTCCCAACAAAAACCAATGAACTCCTTCGATATCTCACGAATTTAAGTAAAATGGTACCAAATTCGGAACAACAACCCTATACAACAACAAAAGAATAAAAGCGCACATGAGAAGAGAAGGCTGGTTGTTTCTTTCATTTGTTATTTGATAGATAGTAGATATGTATGACAAAGTTTACTGCTTAAAAAATATAGACATATATTACATTAACAATGTTTGATGCATAAAATTCTATTGAGAAAATTCTTGAAAATGAATGTTAATCTTATAATACTTGTAATATTTATTCCATTCTTTTGTAATTTATTCAAATATTGTGATTATTTGCAAAAAAACCCACCAAACTGCTAATCTCGCGAGTTCTCGAAATTGGCGAGATCTCGCGGCATTGTATTCATAAACTCGCGGGATCTCGCTTGAGCCCCAATCTCGCGAGATTTGCATTCCCTAGGTGGCTGACGCTTCTCGTGGGCCAGTTTCACCTACCCCCGGGGTGCTTCACCTTTACTATGAGACACATCCCGGGTTTCCCCTGCAAAAGAAAATAATAGTTGAGCAATCATAGACAGTGGCAATCATAGTATCATCCATTATAGGTTTGAGGAGAAACCTTTTTATTCTCCCTCACTCGTCAGTAAAACTACTAATCATATAATCGGGGTATATGCGGGTAAGACGGGTCTCTAGATAAGATTTTTGCGTCAGGCCCACGCTCCTACGCGTTGATTAATTACAAAATCCTCCTTAAGTAAAGGGTTCATTTTATACCGAAAAAGAAAATTCCTAGCATTAATTAATGATTCCGTTTAGGCGTAATAACGGATTAACATTTAACTTATTTTTGGAAACGATTAAGCAGTATGAATGTGGCTCTGAATATTTGATTTGAATATTGGGCAAGAGGATAAAGTATGTAACCAATTTACATCATAAGAGCAATTAGCCATTTTTTCCCATATAAAATTAACAAACAAACTTACCTAGTTCTTCATCTGTATCTGACTATTCACAATAGATAAAATCTACATTATTTTGATTTCAAATTATTTTCCGAGCCCCAAAGAGTCCATTTATGCGAAAAAAAACGATCATTTCCAAATTAACATCCACTTCATCCACTTGCGTCGTCAATTTTATGAATGGGCGAACGAATATAATATTATAATAGTAATAAGTATTATAAATATAATATATAAGTCTTTTTAGCTTAATTCAGTCTCTAATTCTATCTACCGCTTTATAATTCCTGACTAGAGATGAAGACTCAATTGCAATTTGCAACTCAAAATAAACGGCCAAGTGCGAGTCGGACTCGTGCACGAAGGGTTCCGTACCGTAAAGGTACGCGCACAGTTTGTCGGCGCGTGCCGAGGCTTGCCGGGGCGGATCGGGGCTCAGCGCAGCGCAAAATACACTATTTAAAGACACTATTGCCGGGCCGGGTCGCATCGCATTGACGGATTTTGAGTACTTTGGATAGCTCCAGTGTGACCACTCTTAAATCACTCGTGACTCGATATATCAAAAACATTGCTATATTCTACTAAAATCTACTACACCGTGTTTTAGCTTCTACCGAAAATCTACCTTTATTGATCAATGTATTCTACGACCTACTGGTGGTACCTATGTGGTTGAAACTAAAATGTTTATAATATGGACTGTCTTCATTATGCATTTTTATATTTTTATATTATATTATTTGTTACTTATATAATATCGATCTTCTATTAAAATTTACAAAAAATTTTGGACTACTAAATCGTCATTCATTTGACCTCAAATCTACCAAAAAGTGCAAATCTATGTGAAGTGTGGTCACACTGTTGCCGAGGCGCAGCGGGTTTGTCGGGCCTTGCCGGGCCTTGTCGCATTGACGGCAATCCGCTGCGCCCCGGCCCCCGACACAGTATGCGATACGCGCATCCGCTTTCATACAAATTGTATGGAGGCGGATTTTTGCGATGACCCCCGGCACGCTGAGCCCCGGCACGGCCCGTCTCAATGAGCTCACTCCTTTATAGATGTTTTTTTGTATGGAAGCACCCCTTAAATATTATACCTATTTATTTTATTTTAATTTTATCATCAGACAGAGAGACAGATGGACAGACATCGAAGTCTCATTAATAGGCTTCGAAACCCTAAAAAGGCGCAAAAAAGGCAACTCTGTCTACACCAAATTTTTTAACAGTTAATATAATATTATACTAGTAGCCACTAGAAATAAAGTAAGCGAAATCAATATTTCATAATAAAATGCACTATGCAATATGCATATTTACAATGTGGTAACTAAATGTTGCAACAAAAACTTCGATATGGCTTCAATATGTGATTGTGTCCATTGTTCGCAAATCTGATAAATACAAACTGTCAAACATTGTAACTATCGATAAAAAGTTTCAGTAAAATACAGTTTTCAGTTTTTCAGGTTTAAGCCAAATTTTAACTTTCCTCCATATTTTTATTTTTTTTAATTAGGAGTCAAACGAGAGAACGGGTCACCTGATGGACAGAGAGGCAAACATCATAAAATCATATTATGTCCTTTTCCAGGACTTTTTTTTCTTTCCTTTTCAAGTGGGTTAATAAAATATGAATAATCAAAAGTTGGGTAGACTCTCAAGTCTCAATCGTTTATTATCTCCTTATTAATGAGGTATAATAGAACGAAGCGGTGTGTCCACTGAATGTCCGCTGGTGTTATTTTGAGTGATGTCCGTCAGAAAACTCGGAATTATTGACCTCACCGAGTTGATGCTAAGCGGTGCTGGTTTTAAAATCTAAATTTTCAGTATAATATGCTGATATACAGTTCAAACTGCGAAACGAGGCACAAAACTGAAATATAGGATGTCAAAACTTGTATGCAATTTTGTGCGTTAGTATTTTGATTATGCCTTAACTTTAAATATTTAAATATAATAATTAATAATATACATATTCAATATATCCTTACCTAACTAATCTTACTATAGTCAGAATGAGAAGACGTAGCACCAGCGGTCGTTGACGTTACTAGCCTTGATCTCCTCGATATTTGGAACCCAAACTAATATGCGAAGGTGTGTATGCGTGTCTGTCTATCTGTTACCTCTTCATGCCTAAACCATTGGACTAATTTTGCTGAAATTTGATATGGAGATACTTTGGGAGTCCTTGGAAAGGAGATAATAATTAATATGATACTTTATCTTCCCGAAAAAATGTACTATTCTCGCGCGATAAACGATTTTTTTTTTATAAAAGGGGGCAACGAGCAAACTGGTCACCTGATGGTAAGCAACTACCATCGCCCATGGACACTCGCAACATCAGAAGAACTGCAGGTGCGTCCGGCCTTTAAATTTTTAGGAATTATGCCGCAACGGAGAAACGGGCTTCACCAAGTAGGTAAAAATTAGTTTTTATTTACAAAAGTTAGTCAAATATCTGTGAAGGATTGTACTGATTGTAACATCAAAGTTTTTCTATATCAGAGAACAACTTTGAAGTTCGATCGCCATAAACGTACCCAAGTTTATCAATATCGGAGTTTAGATGTTTCATTGGGAGTTTTAAAAAGAAAAAGAATGTTAAGAAGCAGAAATATGGAGACAGAACTTCTCCTGGTGAATTATAAAGTCGAAACTTCATCAGAAGAATTTCATTATTGAGGGAAGTCCGCGATCAAACTTTATCTTTCTTTTATCTTTTATCTTTGCTACACTTGTTTTTCATTTGTGATCTTATTTGATGACTCTGGGAAATCCGAGAGAATTGCATTTTAATTTACAATTTTCCAGAAGTTTCTGGTAAGTATAGGGAGTAAATTAAAAAGTTTCAAAGGTCTACCAAATAATGATTTATTTTTAAAAAATCTTAAAATAATTTGAATTGATATACTTATAATTAAAAATTAATTATTAATATTTTGTCTTATCCTTTGCATTATGTGGAACTACACTTAAGCTATATTATTATTTATGTATATCTACGAATAATAAAAACTAGTTTTTATTATTCGTAGATGTAATAACTAATAAGTATTATTAATTATTATATTATAGTCTCGATGTCACTTAATCTATAGTTTTATATCAAAAAGAATAATATGGCAAGTGCGACGCACTCCGCTGCGGCTCTACGTAATGTGTGCTCCCTAACACCACAAAGGGGTCATCCATGAAAGTATGTCATACGTAAAGGGAGGGGGTCGATGAAGTGTATGTCACACTTGAGCTAACCATTTTAAAGAATTTTAATCACATTTAAAAATTTAAAAAAATATATTTAGGTGGTTTTAATTTTTATTTGCTGTTGTAAAATTGCAAATTTGTGGCGTCACACTAGGGAGATCTCACAAAATATGTGACCACCAGTAACAAGGAGGAGGGGGTCTAAAGATGCGCTTACACGGTCGCAATAATTGTCCGGCAACACGAATCTGGAGCAATTAGTGGAGCAACATGGAGCAATTTCAATAAATTGCGGCAATTATTGCTTCTAATTGCTCCAGATATTTCATATCGCTCAATTTCGCAAATACGAAATGACAAATATCCAATGGGCTTGGAAATTCCAGACTATTTTTGTATGTATATCGTTTGCACTTGTTTGTTTTGCGGCTTGCCATAAAGTTAATATACCTAGGTATACTAACTTTATGCGGCTTGCTGTCTTGCTTCCGAGCAACGATGTTGTCCATAGCGAGCGAATACTGAAATACTAGTGTAGAACAGTAATATTCATCAACTATGAAGTTGCTCCATATATCGCTCAATATTGTATTGCGCAATATTGATCCTTGTTGCCCTTGCCTTAATTTGCTTGATGTACTCGTGACGTCATAGTTGATGAGTATTGACTGGAATTGAGCAATTTTAGTTGTCCGTATAAGCGCACCTTTAAACATCATGAAATTACTGTGTACGTAATTTATGGATGGTCCCAAAGTGCTGGGCAGGACTTTAGTTTTTGTGCGGTGACAAATTGAAAGTACTTAGACAATAGACTCGACCGCTTCTGCCAGCGACGGGTAATGATTTACTGCACACATAATACGGGAGAAAATACAGATGTACCATCTCAATAATAAAAACAATCACACTTTCTTCTTACTAATTAAAAAACAGGATTTTTTAATTGGTAAGAAGAAAGTGTTAATGAGAAATACTTGTACTTCCTAATTTCGCATTGTTGCCCTGGCTCTGAGGGACATAAACGTTAATTTTGATATGGGTAATAAAAGCCTTATTACGGTAATTGCCTCCCACACGGATACAATACTGTATACCTAGAGTAGCAATGTCTTACAAAAGATTCTCAGAAATGCGTAACCACTTTTTTGTTCAAAAGACAATGTCAAGTCATATATTTGTTATGTGTCATGTGAGATATGCCTGCAGGCATCTTCGAAGTGGCAACGCGTTGCTACCGTAAACTTCCAATCTAGTTACGTTAGTAACATAGAATATCATTGCTGTATACTGAGTAGGTAGGTATATTCTACTGAGAGCAACCACGGCCCACGGCTTCATATTATTAACAAAATATACTTATTTTGATGCTCTAATTCACTGTCTTTCAACTTTTTTATGATGCGGCCCTGAGATGAAAAAATATTTCGTTACTATTTTTATATAAGTACGTAAGTCTAAAACTTATCGACCTCTGGCAAGTACTGGCAAGTGGTAAGTGGTAACCCCCCTACAGAAACTTCGCAACCCCTCAGGGGATCGCAAGTACAGGTAAAAAAAAACTACTGTTATTGTTAAATACACAGATGTGAGATAAGGAAATGAACTCAAAGGAAAAAAAACCTTGATCAGCTAACAGTTAAGTAAAGAAAGTTTGTGTACTAAAATATACTACATATAATCAATGATATTATACGAAAAACTCAAATATGTAGAATATCATTGACTATAATTAATTAAGTTATAGTGGTTATTAATGGTTTCATGAATGATGTAGGTACTCCGTGGGCATAAGGTCGCCCCCCTGCAGAGCTGTTTCGGTATAATATTGTACACTTGTTGTGTTTTGTTTTTATTTGAGTAGTCATAATGTCTTTGTAACTTTACATTTCTTTTGCATCTTTTTAGTAAAAGATGGCCCCGTGCGAGTTTTTTGCGCCGGTTCTTCTTGCCGAGAAAAAAAAAGAGTTTGAGCTAGGAAGATGTCCCGCTTTTTACCCACCAGAATGGAAGGCAGATTCTCACCCGTTATCGATGTGCCTAATTTCTGTTCAATATCGTATCTATTGCCAGCAAAAATTGGGCACTCGAGTAGCAGGTGAGGAACCGTCTCCTCGACTCCGGGCTGACACGTCATACACGATGGATCCTCCTTCGGCTTGAATCTGTTCAAGTAGAAGGCGAATCTGCCGTGTCCAGTCAGAACCAGTGTGGCGTAAGGTGTGATGTCTATCTTTTTGACTATTGATCTGCGCTTGGGAAAAAGAGCTTCGTGCCTCCGGCCGTCCCTTCCACTTCGTATCTCCTGTCCCATTTCTCAATCGTATCCTCTCTTAAAATACGCTTGACGAATAAAACAGTACACAGATCGTAGTCGGCTTTCCTCCTCAATCACAGAGCGGCTTCTTTAGCTAACTCGCCAACCCTTTCATTCCCTCTGAACCCAGCGTGCGCCTTTATCCAAAACAAGGAAACCTCCCGCCTCAGTGATGCAGCTTGTTTGCACAGCCAGGGGATGAGGGATATCGCTCAGGATACCGACCTTTACGTCTCCACTCTTGCAGGCTATAGTTACAGCTCTTTGGGGCGCTAGAAGTTCGGCTGGGTAGACGGTGCAATACGACAACAAAGCGAGCTTGACGCCTGACGGCCTTTGTCTCGGCCTTACCCTTCCATACGAAGCGTGCGGCTCGGAGCTCCGACTCGACCCTCAATCTTGCTGCCGTCCGTATAGATCCTATGGACGTGGCTGTTTACCACGTCAGTATACGAGTCGTCATCTACCATCCCGAACCTCAACTCAACCTGCTCTACTGGATGTGGGTCCTTAATCACAAGAGCCATTCGTTCCACCTACCTGTATGATACTCCCTTCTTGATCTCATAAAGTCCCAATGCTTTGAATATTCTGAGAACAAGAGGGAGTATCCCAACCAACAGTAGCGCACTGCGCAGAGTTCAGGGAGACGGTCCGATATGCTATGCAGATCTTCAGGGCAAAACCCCGCTTAACAGAGTTAAGCCTGTCTTGGACCCCCATCTTATCGACGATGGATGCCCACGCTGCTGATGCATACAAAATAGTTGGTTCTATAACCACTGTATAAATAAGTTATATATTATAAGGGGGTTAAGCACCCAGCTTTCACAAGCTGCTCTGGCCTCTGGCTATCTGTTTATATCTTGAGATTGCCTTTTACAGACATTTTCTACATGTTGGTTAAGGGTAATGCCGTTGTCTATGGTAAACCCTAGGACTTTTATAGAGTCACAATACTTTATTACAATAATTACGCCCCCCATTTCAAGTCGTGGCATATCGTATTAACGTCTCCTGGTGGAAATCAGGAAACATGTTTTATGTGGAGCAAAATTTAATTTATATATTCTTTCCCATTTCATGATAATTTCAAAATAGATAGTTGTAAGCAACTTCCAGTAATTTGATAGGTATTATTAGTTATCGAGTTGTTTTAGCATTATTTATTACAATGTCATAAAAAGTGACATTGTAATAAATAATTGTGAAAGTGAGATATTGCCTTGTAATTACATTGTAAACAAAGTTTACAGTTATAGGTACCGTAACAAAACATTGTATTAAAAAAAATGTTAAACATATTTTTGCTTTTTACATTCTTTGTATTGTAATATAATAAATTATAATATGTATTATTATTATTATTTGTTTTACACAGAGTGAAACCTGCTACCCAAGTAGCATTACAGGCTGTATTACTGTCGTATAATTGCTTATATACAGGTATTATAAGTAAAAATGGAGCATAGGGAAACACGCAATACATATTATAGGGTCCGTAGTAGCCCATAATTTTTAGTTGATCGACTATTACTCAATAACTTATGCAGTCTTTTTAGCCGTGATAGGTTTCCTTTTTACAGTTCCGTAGTCAACAAGGAACCCTTATAGTTTCAGTCTGTCCATCCGTCTGTCTGTCTGTCTGTCTGTCTGTCTGTCCGTCCGTCCGTCTGTCTGTCCGTGATTTGCTCAGAATATACTATCGAGCCTACAAAGCCGTAATTTGGCATGAATGCACAGATTAATAAAGGCAACAAAATGGTAAGTAAGTATAAAAATCTTTAAAAATATATTTTTTTATGGTACCTCCCCTATATTATATCAAGCGTGAATGATTTTTTTGTTTTGGCGTAGACCCCACCGTGTGAGATGTTGTTGGGTAGATTTTTTAATAATCATCTTTCGATTTAGAGAGCCATTTCTGAAACATGAAGCTTTTAAAGTGGAAAAAATCGTTAGAGTCCAGTGTCCCCCTGGCCCCTGGCAGCTGGTAGAAGATACCAGCTAAACGGTTAATGCTTCTAGAAATGTGAAAAAATTCGCGGGTCGCTCATAGTCCAAATCTCTGCTTTAAAATGCTTATTAAAATGCTTATAAAATGGCGATCCACTACTGTATATTACTATAATTTTGTAAATTATAAAGTATTATAGCCAGATTCGAATCGGACACTCGTGACTAAGCTGAAATAAGACTGTGAAAAAGCTTTGGAACTGGGTATGACTAAAATGTAATGAAGTAAAATAATAGTTTTAAATGAACGTAAATGAAAAGTAGTAAAAAGATAATTTAATGTACAATCGGAGAAGTTGATTCCTATGCAAATCGGAGACCTAAGTAGTTTGGTTGCGTTACGTCAAACCCAGCTGACAGATCACAATTAACATTGAATTGACATATTCGACCAAATAACGTTGGTCTGTCAATTGCATAGGAATCAACTTCCTCGATGGTACATAAAGTAATGCAAACCTAAGATCGTATTATAACGTAATAAGGCAAAACAATGCAGAAATTGTCCTGTATTATGTATAGGGGAAACAAGAGGTCCCGAAACAGGAGCCGCTAAAAAAAAACTCTGCTTAAATTGTAAAATGTAAAATAATTATTATTGTTTTTTTTTCAATGTATTTAATGTTGTCATGAACACCGGTGCAATAAATCTTTCATGTATTCTGTTATTAATACGGGTGCAATCAAAGCAATTAACCCTCAAAAGCTACAACGGTGTTTTTACGTTTTAGTTACTTATCTAAAACGTAAAAACACCGTTGTAGCTTTTGTGCGAAAGAGGACTTTGTTGAGTTTGTACCTCATGGGCCGAGCCTCTATGTATCCTATGAACCTGCGGATGTCCCGTGCGCTGTCTGCATCTACACAAAAATGTTGAAACATCTTTTACAAATAATATGTTCAAAAGTATAACTTGATACAATTATTTTGGATTGTGCCTATGAATCAATTTATTTTATAGTACAACTTACCTCAGTGTGTAAATTTAATATTAATGACGTTTTAATAGGCTAATTGGTAAAAAGACTATTTTTTATTCGTCATTAACATGATATGTTGCCACTTTTTCAGACAAAGTTTATACACGGAACATTGTCTGTAGTGTTGTATACACTGCCGTTGGTTTTTAGTGCTCCGTTATTTGCCGCACTTTTAGCGAATGAAGCTGAGAAGATAAAGGAAACATTATATTCTCTGATTTTACGTGAAACAGGTATCATAATTATTTAAGTATAAAGATCAACGTTGCGCAAATAGTATCAACCGTCACAACGTAAACAGTAGTCATAATAGTACACAGATTCATTGTAGCATTTATGGGTTAACATGCTATCAACAAAATCTAGAATAACCACACCGTCGACATCACTCAGTCTACTGAGCCCGACTACTAACAACTACAACCTACTGTTTGATCTCATCATGCGTAAATCTAAACATTCATCCCTCAATACTTTTATATCAGGCTGCAACAAAAGACTATCTAAATTAATCCAACATATATTTATCATATTACAATTAACTCTAAGTCTGGATTTTGGTTATAAGCATACAATTTCTAAATTTAAAAGAAACGTTTTGGCTATTTTGTACTATATTGTAGCTCTGGCATTACTTATGCCTACAGTGAAACTTTTTTTTAATGAAAAAATCAATCCTTATTTTATAGGACTAGATGTGGCTTTCATGATTATAACAGTTATAATACAATCTCGGCTACCATTGGAACAGACCTTTTACTATTATCAAGAAGTTTTAAAGCAAATCGATTATGAAATAAAAGTCGCAAGTTGGAATTATTTGATCGAAATGAAACTTTTATGCTGTATTTTCCTTATTGTTGTTTATAGATCATTCATGATGTTCCTCAAAATGATTTCATTTGAGATTAAAGAAATACACCTACACCTTTTGATTCAGCTACCATCGGATATATCAGCGCTTTTACATGGTTTTGTATACTACAGTGCACTGCATAGACTTATAAATGTAAAACGAGCATTTTTTAACAACAGATCTCCAAACATAAAATTTTGTCATCGAATTTACAAGATTCTCGTCGATGCAATAGAAGATGTTCAGAGTGGTTTCAACTATTCGGTAAGATACATTAATAAATCTTCACGCCTCTGTCATAATCACTTAAAACTAAAATGTATATGTACTCATTTCAGTTTTGTTTCAAATTATTTCAATTAGTGTTCAGAACCCTGTTAATAATCAGAGAATTCATTATAAACTGGATTAAATTACAAGAGGTATGTATAATGATTTAATTTATATTTTTCATAGCGCTTTGTGCTATTAGATATTACGTACGTACGTTATCGTCGCTTTATTTTAAACCCAGCTGTCTAACATTAACTTGATAATATTGCCTGACCAAATAAAGTAAACTGTACATCAACTGCATCATAAAGTTAATATACCTAGCGGAATAGAGTAACAATCTCGAGCTGTCAAACGAAACCGAAATTGGTTTCATCTGTGTGTAAAAATATGTGTACGTATACACAAGCACGATTGAACATGATTTCTATGAGATTAAATTGTCAACGTGCGGCACGTGCCGACTGGACGTCAAAAAAAGAGTGCTGCTGTCATGTATCACACGTCTCTTTTTACCACGCAGTGTAATAGTGACATCTCTCTTGCTCAGGCCTTTGTTGCTTTATTCCGCTTATATTTAGGTATAGTTAATATACCTAAATATAAGCGGAATAGAGAAACATTACATACCTACACAATTATGGTTCAAACTGATATTATAAGTCTATGGTTCAAACCTACGCGACCAAGCGACTGCGAAGCGGGAGCGTCAAGTTACGTCAAGTTGTCAAATGTGACGTTTTGAAGTGTCATATTATAACATAACTAGATTTCTGTTTCATTATTATATCTTGTATTTGCATGGTCGCATGAAGTCATCACCCGTGCCCCTACATGGCAATCAGTTTACGTTATGTTATAACTTAGAACGTAAACTGATTGCCATGCAGTGGGCACGGGTTCACATTTTTTGCCTCAACTCTGACGCTGGCAACTCCTAAATGGGGAGGCTACGCCAAAAGAAGAAGAAGAAGAACATAACTAGACTTCTTTTTTAACCCTTTAACCGCCAAGGTCGGAATAATCCGACAAATATTTTCATGTCCATTTCGCTAAGGTCGGATATTTACGACCAGCACCACTACTCGGTTAATCTGCCTTTTTTGTTTGATAGCACTGTATTATATTAAAATAATGTTTATACTTGGTAAATAGTCAATGAAGTAATCATTTACAATTGATTACACTTTAGTTTCTTAATTAGAAGACCTAAAAGTTAAATAAATTACAAAAATATTATTAGTATTTATGTCCAACGCCTGAGTCGGAAAAATCCGACAGTAGGGACGGGACATAAGCAATGATTTACTGATACAAAAATCCACATAAATTAAAACATTTCTGTATAAACTAACTAATTTATTATAAAACAAATAAAGCAATGGTTACTGAACAAATAAATGTGTTTGTTTTACTTAATTTATAATAAACTAGCGACCCGCCCCGGCTTCGCACCGGTAAAAAATATATTATAGCATATGTCACTCACTGAATAAATGATTAAAATCGATTCAGTCGTTTTTAATCTATACTAATATTAAAAAGAGGTAAACTTTGTTTGTTTACTCATAGATCTACTACTACTACTCGACTAAGAGCTGACGACCAAATCAATCATGTAGCTTCAGGTGTGTTAAAACTCCGTTAGTTACTTCCCTGAACAACCCTTTCTGCGTGCTGGCAGGCCGTGGGAGTCATTTTTTCCCTACCCCACTACACCCACACCCACCGCCCACGTCCTGTCAGAACGCAGATTATCAGAAAGGGTTGTTCAGGGAAGTAGCTAACGGAGTTTTAATACAGCTGAACCTACTTTTTTTTTTCTTTTTTTCCCCACCCCACTACTCCCACACAAATGTCAGTGATTGAATTGACGATTCCCATCCCTAGCCTGCATGTTTAGAAACGAATGTTGTGCTGGCACACCCTGCACCACGGTCGGAAAAACACGACCGCTTCTGACATCATAAACGAGTGCCGCCTCCTAGAATTTTCCACTAGTGTTATGCTTATGCTGATGCTATCGATAAATGTAATTGAAGTGGATACTTAAATTAGAAATAAAATTACAATAAATTACAAAGTAACGCTTTCCTATCTGTCTGTCTGCTACGACATTTAGATGAAATTGTATGCATGTGAAGGGGATGGGGTATCGATCTACTATTGAAAATCTATATTTGTAGTAGAACAACTCAATTATTTAATCCGTGGAAGCTATGAAATTAATATTATTTGAAATGTAATAACAAATATCGGGAATTATGTCACTTCACTATTCAAGCTGTTTTTATTTAATGTTTTTGCCAGCGTTGTATATTTACTTACATCAGCATCAGCACCGGTCGCCCCACGCGCGCTCCCCACTCGAGCGACTTACGCGCCGCCCCCAGCCCCACTCGCTCACCACCACCATTGCGCCTATAAAAGTGCTGCACTTGACAGTTCGGGTGATTTTCATCTTGCGACTTCCGAAGCGTACAGATGTCGTACTATTAATATAATAAACGTAATTTTGTGAAAAAGTGATTTTGTTTTAAATTAATAAGCTGCTATTGGCAAATACATTCAAAGATTTCATGTCGGAAATGATGGAGCGGATGACTCAAGAAAACCAGGCAATTTTTTTAGAAATGATGAACGTTATTCGACCTGAAAATTCAAGGATTCGCATATCCGACGTTTATTTTCCAAGCTTTGACCCAGACAAAGAAATGGATGTAAAAGAATGGGTTAATTTAATTTCACGCACACAAAAAGAATACAATTTGAAGGATCACGAAGTACGACTAAAAGCACCTAGTGTTTTGAAAGGCAGAGCACAATCTTGGGCTGACGATTGCTTACTTCGCACTACTACTTGGGCTGAAATGAGAGAGGACATGCTACAAACATTCGAGGCAGAAAGCAGGTATTTCTCTGATATATTAAAATTTAGAAGATACACAATTGAAAATGCCGAAAGTATTCCTGAATATATTTCAACTATGTGAAATAATGAAACCGAATCCTACCGAACAAGATGCAGTAGAATTTGTCATTGGCAGTATAACTGATGACTCTTTGCGAACAGAATTACTTAATACCAAATCCAATACTGTACCGGAGCTTATTGCTATTGCCAAAACCATGCAAAAACGGAAGCCCTTCCGATTCGTGACAGCGCTACTTCTTTCAAAAGAGCCAAAACCGAGCGTAACGGTAATTTTGATGAAAAATTAACATGCTTTGTTTGTGTAAAACAAGGACATCGAGCAAGATGGTGTAGTCACAATTCTATAGTCCAAGCTAGATCTAAAGCAAATCAATCAGCTTCTAAAGAATCCTCTGAAAAGAAGAAAAAAGAGTGTTCATATTGCTCCCTGCCAGGTCACACATATGAGACATGTTAAAAGCGCATCAATGCTGAAAAAAATGTCAACTTATGCCAGAAAGGTAAGAATGTTTCAAATGTAATAATTGTTCTCAGTAATCAGCAAATATTTCAGGCATTGTTCGACAGTGGTCCGACTGTTCACTAGTGAGAGAATCAAGAAAGAAAAACAGCCGCAAAACTTTCTGGATCTCGAATAACGAAACTAACTTATTTAAAAGGAATTGGACCAGTACCTATTATATCAGCATTCCAAATTTCTCCTATTCTTCCGATAAATGATATTTATGTTGAACTCAATCTTCATGTGGTACTTGATAATGAAATTCCTGTAGAAATCTTAATAGGAAAAGATATTTTGAGCATACCAGGTATTGAAATTACACTTACCAATAATGGAGTTAATATAACAAATAACAAAGAAACTATTACTAAAAATGTTTGGCAACTTTCGGCTTCAACGATTGACACAGACTTGACAGAAAAACAAGATATCGAAGAATTATTAACAGTTTTGAATAAATATCAAGAATCGTTTACGGAAGGCGTGTCAAGCTCTAGGATAACTACAGGTGAGCTTTCTATACGACTAAAAAACCCTGATAAGACAGTGAACCGTAGACCTTACCGTTTAGCACCGATTGAACGTGAGAAAGTCAAAGCAATAATTAAAGACCTTCTACAAAAGAATATTATTCGAGAAAGTAATTCTCCATTTGCAAGCCCGATAATTATGGTAAAAAAGAAAAACGGGGAAGATAGACTTTGCGTCGACTACCGTGAACTAAATGCGAATACAGTTAGAGATCATTACCCTTTGCCATTAATTTCTGAACAACTTGACCAATTAGCTGACGCAAAACATTTTACTAGTTTGGACATGGCAGCAGGATTTCATCAAATACTTATAGCCCCAGAGTCCATAGAAAAAACAGCGTTCATCACACCAGATGGACAATACGAGTATTTGACCATGCCATTTGGATTAATTAATGCGCCTTCTGTTTACCAGAGAAGTATAAACAAAGCACTTGGGAAATTACGAGGTAAAGAAGCTTTAGTGTACATTGATGATGTCCTAATACCTAGTAAAACTGTGACTGAAGGTCTATGTCGACTTCACCTAGTCTTAGAAGCGCTAACTAAGGCTGGTTTTTCAATAAATGCAAAGAAATGTTCATTTATGAAAACTTCTATCAAGTACCTTGGATTTGTTGTCTGTAATGGAATAGTAAGACCAAGTCCAGCTAAAGTTGAAGCATTAGCCAAATCTTTGCCGCCTACAAATGTTAAACAGCTGAGACAATTTAATGGTTTGGCTGGATATTTTAGACGTTTTATACCTGGATTTTCTACTCTAATGATACCACTGTATGATCTGACAAAAACTGGAGCCCAATGGGAATGGACATTAAAGCATGAATCAGTACGTTCAAAAATTATTGACTATCTTACATCTGCACCGCTGCTTACTATATTTCAGGAAAGTCACCCTATAGAATTGCACACTCATGCTAGCTCATTAGGGCTAGGAGCCGTGTTAATACAATTGAGAGATGGTGTCCCAAGTGTAATTGGATATTTTAGCATGAGAACAACCTCAGCTGAATCAAAGTATCACAGCTATGAGCTTGAGACTTCAGCAATAGTACGTGCCATTAAACACTTTCGTCATTTTTTATATGGACGAAAATTTACAATTCTCACTGATTGTAATGCAGTAAAAACTTCTCGATACAAACAAGAGCTGCTTCCGAGAATACATCGATGGTGGGCCTTCTTACAGAATTACGATTTCGAAGTGGAGTATAGAAAAGGTGAGAAATTAAAGCATGCAGATTATTTCAGCCGGAATCCACTACAAGTTGTAATGAATATAACAACTAAAGATGAATGGTTAATGATCGAGCAGCGACGTGATCTTGAATTAAATAAAATAATTGAAAGTTTACCCAAAGACCAAACGGACTCCCAATTTGAGCTGAAAGATAATATTTTGAATTATAAAATAGAAACAAATGGAAAAACAAAACTGGTTAAAGTGGTTCCACTAGCTTACCAATGGAGTCTTATTAATACGTACCACGAGGCACTTAAGCACATGGGTTGGAAGAAAACTTTGGCTAAACTTAAAGAAAACTTTTGGTTTCCAAAAATGTATTCTACTGTGAGATATTTTGTAGAACATTGTGTGAGATGCAAGACCATGAAGGGAGCATCTGGATCTACTCAAAGCAGACTGCATCCTATCGAAAAGGTACCAGAACCATTTCATACTTTACACATAGATATTTCTGGAAAATTAAGTGGCTCAGCTACGCAGAAAGAATACGTTTTTGTTGCTATTGACGCCTTCACCTAGTTTGTTTTTCTTCAACATGCTAAAAATAAATCTCAAACCAGTGCCATGAAACATCTTGAAGAACAAATTTTTCTGTTTGGCGCACCGAAGCGGATTATTGTTGATGGTGATGGCGCATTTACCTCGCTTTACAAGGCTTATTACAGTGAATATGGAATAGAATTACATCAGTGTGCAGGGTACACGAGCAGAGCGAATGGACAAGTAGAGAGATTAATGAGAATAATAAAAAATGGCTTGACTGTGATAAGTAATACTCAAAAATGTCACTGGAATAAATCATTGGGAACGTTGCAATTAGCAATTAACTGTACAATTTCAAAATCTACTGGACAAACTCCAATTGAACTACTTACTGGAAAAAAAGGATGTGTGCTTCCCCAGCTTCTTTCTATCATAGATGAGGAAAATGAAAGAATAAATCCTGAAATTTTGAGAGAAATTGTAATGGGAAGAATGACCGAGCAAGCTGAAAAATATAAAACACGTTATGATAGTGGCAAAGCTAAAGTGAAAAGATTTGAAAAAGGAGAATATGTTTTACTTAAAGAACAACCAAGATTGGGGACTAAACTGAGCCCGAAATATGACGGGCCCTATGAAATAAAAAAGATCTTGCCACATGATAGATACGAAGTACGTCGCATTAATCAACGCGGTCGCTGTAGAAAAGTTTGTCATGAACAACTGCGTGGTGCTCCTAAATTTGGAGTTCAAAGTAGTATGGCCATATCGGCAATGAATAGAGAAATTGTTGAAGAGGATTGATTAATATGAGACAGGTAGTTGTGTTTTTGAACAAATGATGTAGTTTTTGATGTTGTGAGTAAATGAGTGTTGAGGCTCATAAGCTGCATGTTAGCCAAAATGAATGTTGAGGTTTTGTGGCTTTGATTAACGTGTAACTTCTTAGCGCCGAGGCTACGAAGTTAAATTAGTGCATATTACGAGTAATCGATGAGAACTGTTTAGTTTTTCTTTCTTTCCTGTTTCAGATAAATAACGGCGCAGGGACGCGCCTGTCGTCAGTATGGCCGTATCGGCGCGTTAACTCATTCAATGAATCATTCAACGATCACGCCACCACCACCAGCACCGATCGCCCCACGCGCGCTCCCCACTCGAGCGACTTACGCGCCGCCCCCAGCCCCACTCGCTCACTCCCACCATTGCGCCTATAAAAGTGCTGCACTTGACAGTTCGGGTGATTTTCATCTTGCGACTTCCGAAGCGTACAGATGTCGGACTGTGTTTAATTTTGTGAAAAAGTGATTTTGTTTTAAATTAATCAGTGAACGAATAAATAATAATATTAAAGTGATATTTTCTGAAAAAGCTTAAATTGAGTGATTCGAACAAACTTTGATTGTGAAGTGTTTAAAATAGCAAGTAAAAATTGTAGTGTGACCAATATTAGTGAAGTTATTCTGATTTAAATAAAAAAAATGAGTGGTGAAAACGAAGGTGTTCCTTCTAATCCTGTTCCCCCTTCTCTTATATATATCAGTTTATACTTTATATAAATTATGAAATAAATTATCGAAATCGAAAAAGATAAGTATTGCACATCACTATTTGTTGTAGGTATAAATTTTCCGATTTATGGTGCCGGCGCTAGAGGCACGACAATTGATTTTAAGCTCGGCGGTTAAAGGGTTAAAACCATTTGACAACTTGACGCTCCCGCTTCGCAGTCGCTTTGGTCGCGTAGGTTTGAACAGCTTATAGTACAACCATAACAGTATATTGTAAGTCTTAGGGTTGATTCAGACCGCAACGGGACGCGTAGATGCATTTCTAAATTAGTATGGATTTGACAGATTCGCAAGACGTCTGACGCAATTGAAATCTGTCAAATCCATACAAATTTAGAAATGCATCTACGCGTCGCGTTGCGGTCTGAATTGACCCAATGAATACAACTTACCTCAGTGTGTGAATTTTCAATTACTTTTTTATAAGCAATTGATAAAACGACTATTTTTTATTCGTCATTAACATTTTTTCACTTTTTCAGACAAAGTTAATACACGGCACATTGTCTGTAGTGTTGTACACACTGCTGTTGGTTTTTAGTGCTCCGTTATTTGCCGCACTTTTAGCGAATGAAGCTGATAAGATTAAAGAAATATTATATTCTCTGATTTTACGTGAAACAGGTATCATAATTATTTAAGTATAAAGATCAACGTTGCGCCAAATGGCATCAACCGCCAAAAAAAATTAATAAAAAATAATTCTATCAAGTTATAATTTTGAACATATTATTTGCAAAAGATGTTTCAACATTTTTGTGTAGATGCAGACAGCGCACGGGACATCCGCAGGTTCATAGCCTACATAGAGGCTCGGCCGATGAGGTACAAAGTCCTCTCGGTCTTCCCCCTGGATCTCACGCTTCTACCGATCGTGGTCAACTTTGTCGTCACATACATTATTGTTCTCTTACAACTGGCGCATGTTTTGTAAAGGGGTATAAAGATTTTTATATGGAGCCTGGCCGATCTACTGTCCGCTATTGTGTTATTTCGCGTTCACGAATATTTTTTTCAAACATGGATAGCTAACAGCTGCCAAAGTTGCTGCCAAAGTTACAATTATACCTATCATAAATTGGTAAAACTTTGGCAGCTCATATCTTCGAAATGTGACACTTTACGTGATTTTGTCCAAGATTATTTTTTGTTTGTATTGATGTGAGCTATCCATTTTTGAAAAAAATATTCGTGAACGCGAAAAAACACAATAGCGGACAGTAGGTCGACCAAAGTCTTCGTACCCCTTTCACAATTTCGACTGTTTACGTTCCCCTTGACTTGTTCCCCGTCTCACAAGTCAGACTTGTGCCCATGGTGCGCAGCGTCGGCGCCGATTTGTTACAACAATGAACCATATTATAATATTGTGTTAAAATTACAGTCTATATTGTTTGTATATTTGCTTTACTTTTATAATTGAAATAATAAAGAATTGTGACTTGTAAAATATCACTTTTAATAATCCCAAAACTATTTAATTTAGCAGGGTATTAGTACAGACTTGAAGGCTTTCGATTTGGAGTAGTGTTATAATTATACAAGATGTTAGTGTAAACACCGTTATCCTTGAAACCATCAAATGAGCCCGTCAAAATTAACAACTTTTTCTATGAGAACAATGCTGGTCCAACTCAAAAAAATCCTTCTTCATACCCATACAAATTGCCGATCCGGGCATCCGAATGGGTACGAAGACGGCATTTTTTTTTTGAGTTCCCAGCATTGTTCTCATAGAAAAAGTTGTTCATTATGACGGGCTCATTTGATGGTTTCAATGATAACGGTGTTTACACTAACACACTGTATTTTAATATTGTGTCCCGACAGTCCGATCCTATAATGTTCATAACATTAAAGAATCGCGGACACTGGTGTCGGCTAATACGGCATTTTTATCGACGAAATATTTATTTACGGTTACGAGAGTAATTACTTAGCAGTTAGCTCCGTGGAAATTACACAAAATATCCGCGGTAACATTTTGAATGCGTTGGGCGAGTCACGAGTGCGGAGGGTGTGAAGTGTGCGGCCCGCGGGTATAAACTGTTTTTTTTGACCGACTTCCAAAAAGGAGGAGGTAATACGTTCGGCTGTATGTATCTTGTATGTTCAACGATTACTCAGCCGGTTGTGGTCCGACTTTTTGTATCGTAGGATTCATAGGTCGCCCTCTCACCGGTCAGATCAACAGTAGATCAATAGTAGAATAGTAGATCAATAGTAGAATAGTATATCAATAGTAGAATAATAGATCAATAGTAGAAAAGCAACTAGTTTACCTGTCCGTATTTTTAAATTGTTTTTATATCATAATCATAATCATTTATTATTATTTATATTTATATAGTAACACACAGTATTTATTCAGTTGGTGTGGTTTATTTATCTGCATTGGTCGAAGCCGTCGACGATGCTCTGTAGTTTCATGTTTTGTTTCTGAGTTTCATCAAAGTCCAAGCTTAACTTTACATCAACAAAACTTGGTTGATTACTGAACCCTAAAACGGAACCCTATCAAGCTGGTTTTTTGTATATTGATAGGTTTATAATTTTATAATTTATTTTATGAGTAACATTGTCCTACAAATAGAACAATGCATATTATGTTAAGACCATCAAGTCAAAGTATGAAATGTTTTCTATTTCTGTTAGTTCCCACTTTAAAGATTTTTTTCAGATAAAAATGTTGGTCGTCTTACCAAAATGAAGCAACTCACAAAAAATAGCTTGATAGTAATAAAAAAATTGTTCCAGGGCTCACGTACTAATGTATGTACCGTATACAACAACAAAAGTATATTGAAAACCCGGAGTAGCAATCAAAAGAACCCGTTTTTAACCGACTTCCAAAAAACGAGGAGGTTATAATAATATGTTCGGCTGTGGATTTTTTTTTTTGATGTAAAGGATCATGAGATTTATTATTTATTTATTTAGGCACATCAACAATATAAACACAATACTTACTTAAGTATACATTTTAGGTAACATTTAAATAAACAAGAGCTAGTGTTTACATCACTTATTGCACAACATTTTAGATACATTTTAATTAAACAATCAAATTAAGCGATTGATTGATATTGTATATCCATATAATATTATAAAGCTGAAGAGTTATATTATCACTTTTATAAATATGTCTTAATTTTGTACATAAAGAGAATAAATAAAATAAAAAAAGAGTTTGTTAGTTTGAACGTGGTTTGAACGCACTTAATTTACGAATTACTAAACCGATTAAATATCAAATCAAATCATTTATTTCGGGCATCAGAGGCCCATATTATAACAAATACTTACCTTAAATCTAATATACTTACATAATATCAATTATGTAATAAATACCTTAAAACTAACATACTTACATATTTTATAATCTCTCTCCCCCGGAACCTCCGATAGACTACATCCATAGGCCAGAACTCCGGCGCCTCAAAAGTCGACAGAAGATTCGTCGGTACTCTCGCCACAAAGGAGCTAAAGTTAACCTTGTGGCAAGACTGCAGACGCTCGACCCTCAGGCGCAGTGTCGTCTTCTTCTGGATGTGGTCCACGTCGTCTTCAACCTCCATGGACCAGTGCAGGCGGGATATGTACAGGGGCGTCGCGGAGACCTCGCTCCGCAGACGCAGCTCAGGTCATATTATAGTGGTGCGGTGCCGCGATGGTTGCGGGCGGCGGGCTTCTTCTTCCTCCTCTCCACCAGTATATAATTTGGCACAGAATACAAGTATAACATAGAGTAGAATACGGGAAAGGGCATAGTAAAAGTAACAAATAAGAAAATAATAATAAAATAAAGGTTTTGCTATAATTGACTATTTAAAGTACCCTAGTTCAGCTTAATTTCACTAACTTTTTCTTTAATTTGAGACAGGCGTATTCAAAAAAAGGTCTCTAATTGTCTATCGGGAACTTTTTTGTAAACTTATTAACAAGCATTCGTCTCGTCTACGTGACGGAGTTCCGACGAAGTTCGTCTGAAATGTCGCGCGAATTAGGCGTAATTACAGTCGACCGGCTCCAGCAAATTGTCCTACCGTTGAATGTTCAGCTTTACTGCTCAGTAAAATGTTAACTACGTACTATAGCTGTTAATTGTTTTAAATAAGAACGTTACAACTAGAAACGGTCGAAAGATTGCAGGATGGTTAGTGGTTACGTATTGCGACAGCATTGCGACAGGCGTTTGATAGCAGATATTGTTATATCTGCTGTCGAATGCCTGCCGCAAGATACGAAACGTCCTGCCGACTGGTGTCCATTTTCACCCACTTAGCGTTAAGGTACAAGTTGAAAGCCGGCTACATGAAGTTGCAGCAGACGACGTGTGGTCGCGACACTACTGGTTTCTATGGTCAGTACTTAAGATGCGACCCGGTCTCAAGACGCGGTTCGGCTCTGTGATTGGTCCAAATTTTGACAGCCAACCAATCACAGAGCCTGAACCGTGTCTTGAGACCCAGATGCATCTTGAGTACTGACTATTTATACCAGTCTATGTATTTCCATGAATAAGTGTCAGTTGTCACTAGCTTCGTGTCGTTAGCTGCGGAGGGTATTCCATAGTTCAAATACATACAAACCAGTAGTGTCCTTGCGACACGTCGTCTGCGGTTGCTTTATGTCGCCCGCTGCCAAAAATCAAAAATCCAAAATCAAATCGTTTATTTGCTATAAAAGTGGTGAATACAATAGGTGGTAATGATCATTTTCTTAAGAACTAGCACTTTTAACTATAAGTATATAAAATAGCATGCAAATACCTCGTACAAAATATCTTTACGTTAGCAATAATCAAATCAAATTTATACATTAAAGTCATTCCTAATAATAATAATTAAACATGTCAAGAAAATAGTGAGAAATATATAATATATTCTTAATGTCAAGAAATGAAATAAAAAACAAAATGTCAATTAATTTTAAGTAAAGTATTATCAATAAAATAATTTCATTGTCAAGAAAATAGTGAGAAAGATGTCAAGAAGTTAACAAAATACAAAATGACAATTAATTTTAGACTATTATCAATAAAATAATTGTACTTATGTCAACTGTTTAGGAATTCCTTCACATCATAATATGATTTATTTATTAGAATTTGTTTTAATTCTCTAATAGAGTGTTTTTTAGACAATTGTTTTATGTGATCTGGTATTTTGTTGTAAATCTTTACACATTGTATATGCATTATTTAAAAAAACAATTGTTTTTGGTTTCTTATTTATGATCAATCTATTTGAATTTCTAAAATATTTAGTTGGGTGTGTGTCAATCAATTGTGTAAAAATGTCCTTATTGTGTATAACGAATTTGAATATTTCTAAAATATACATGCTAGGTAGTCAATATTTTGAATTTTTTAAAGAAAGGCTTACATGACTCATACGGTGGAATCTTAGCTATAGCACGAATAAATTTCTTTTGCACAATGAATGCTTTATCTATGTGTGTAGAGTTTCCCCAGACAACTAGACCATATCGAAGGACTGAGGACACGTAACCGTGATAGGCTGTAATTGAGTTTTGGGTATTAACTGTCCGAACGCCTCCGTGGTCTAGTGGTATAGAGCGCGGCTCTTGACTCGGAGGTCGTGGGTTCGATTCCCGCGTTGGAAACATGTTATTTCCAAGTTTCGTTAGGACAATGCAGGCTGATCACCTGATTGTCTGACAAGTAAGATGATCCATGCGTCGGATGGGCATGTAAAAAGTCGGTCCTGCGCCTGATCTCTCGCCAGTCGTGTCGGTCTTCCGTCCCACTGGGTTATGAGAGTAAAGGAATAGAGAGTGCTCTTGTGTACTGCGCACACACTTGGGCACTATAAAATTACTCCTGCGTAGCTGGTCTGGTTTCAATGAATTCGGCCACCGTCACCGAAACCGGTGTGGGAGCTATTATTATTAACTGTCCACGCTAACCTGCTCAAGACAAACACAAATTTGTTTAATTTTGAACAAACTTTGTCTATATGTGCATGCCAGTTACAGTGTTTGTCAATTTGTACGCCTAAAAACAAGTTTTCCTCAACTTCCTCTATTATTTCATTATTATGTGTTAATTTTAATTCAATTGGTTTTTTATTATAAGTTGTAAATTGTATATACCTAGTTTTATTAACATTAATTTTAAGGTTATTAGATGTCAGCCATTCAATTATACATATATCTAAGTGTAGAGTTAATGTCATTTTCGATTTTATTCACGTCTGATTTATTATATGTAAATATTATAGATATGTCATCTGCAAATAATGTAAATTTATAATTATTCATAATTATTGGATTATTAATTTCATTGGGAATGTCATTTATGTAAAACAAGAATAGCTGAGGACCTAATACAGAGCCTTGTGGAACTCCGTATTCATTGAGTAAGACTTCAGATTTAGTATTGACTAGTTCATTATCTCTGTTAATGTTTTCTATTATTGTGTATTGCGTTCTATTTTCAAGAAAGGTCTTAATCCAGTTTAACGCTGGTCCGCTTATTCCCATTTTACTTAATTTGTTTAGTAATAATTTATGTGAAACAAAATCAAAAGCTTTAGTCATGTCGATAAAAACAGTTATACAGTGGTTCTTTTCATCAATGCAGTTTACGATTTGGTTAGTAACGTTGAAACATGCTTGTTGAGTAGATTTGTTCTTTTGAAAGCCAAATTGTTCATGTTTCAAAATATTGAATTTATTTATGAATGATGTTAATCTTTTATGCATTGCTTTTTCAAATATTTTTGATAGTATTGGAACTAGCGCAATTGGCCTATAATTACTTAATTGCTTTCTGTCACCTTCTTCAATATTGGTTTTATTATTGATACCTTTAATTTGTCTGGAAAATAACCTTCTACGAAAGACTTGTTAATCAGCTCAGTTAAGATGGGGGCTATTATATATTTACACTCTTTAATTACCTTTGTAGATATTTCATCGTAACCAACTGCATTCGTTTTTTTTAGGGAATTAATAATGTGTATTGTTTCGTCACAGGTGCAAGGTTTTAAAAAGATGCTCATAGGATTGTCAGGAATATCACTTGCAAATTAGAATTTGGAGCTATATTTATGTTTGTTGTTTTTATAAAATATTCATTAAATGTGTTTGCTATATCTGTAGGTGTCCAAATATATATAAAAATTTTTTTCGTGCTATTTTCATTCACTGTTTTTTTTTAAATAATTTGCTGAGACTGTGATTTTGTGCTATCAGTTTGCACCTCTTTTACACAAGATTTATTAATCATATTGTTCGAATGTGTGATTTTGTATTCATTTTGAAGTTTGGATTGTTTCTCTGATTTTTAGTACTATTGTTTCTGGGTGTTTTAGGTTTTGGACTTGTGTAATTTTAAAGTATTTAGTTGCTGTTTTAGGTGAATAATTTCTTTTTTCAGTGTATTATTTTCCAATATTACATTTTCTAGCTCATTTTGTGTGCTTTGTAACTGTATTGACATGTTTTCAAGTTTTTCTTTCATTTTTAAAATATTTTCATTAGGTTCATGTGTAGATAAATCAAAATTTCTATGTCCGTACTCAGAATTACTTGACAAGTCAGATATATTTAGGCAATCATTTTGGAGTGACTCGCATGACTTAGATTTAAATAATTTTTTGGGTCTAATGGTAATATTACTGCAACTGGGACTGTCCATTTCTGCTCAATATGTTTACTTTTGATTACAATTTTTCTTCTTCTTCTTTTTTATCTTATTCTATAGTGTGGTAGCCTTGTTTTAACCAGTTGTCAACTTGGTTGTTGTCTATGATACAATGTGTGTCTATGATTATTACTTGTCAGTTTTGAAACCAGAGTGCTCTTGTGTATTGCGCACACACTTGAGCGCTATAAAATTAATCCTGCGTAACACGGCTTGGTTTCAGAACGCGTCGTGGCCGTTCATTAGGGCCACAACACGAATTCGCGTCGTGGCAGTTTTAAAATGCTCAGAACGCGTCATGGTTTTACTCGATTACCACAACGCGTTGTGTTCGAATAGCACGTCAGCCACGACATGAATTTCGCTTTGTGGTATTTCTGTGATTACCAGAACGCGTTGTGGCCGTTTTCACTATGACCACAACGCGTTGTGAGCCATTTTTTCGCTCATTGAGCGTTTTCGGTCTTTGAGCGTAACATATACATAATATGGAATTAAAAGAAACGTCAACTAACTTAACTCTTATTTTGTTTTTAGTATTTCTTCTTCGCGACAACATAAATACACAGAAGTTAACAGAAGGCAACAGAAATAAAAATTTCAGAAGTCTAGTTATAGCGGTTATTGAGATACAACTGGAGACAGACTTCGAAGTCTTAGGGTCACCGCAGATTTACAATTTCAAGTTCCCCGACTAAATTGCGTAGTTTCACAATTTAATTGGACAACTTTTTAATTTGTAGGTAATCGGAAAGGAATCGTGGTTCTTATATGATCGGTGTATCTTTTTAATTTGTAGGTAATCGTATAAGAACCGGGATTCCTTTTCGATTACCTTAAATTAAAAAGTTGTCCAATTAAGGGGTCCCTATTTACTTAGTCGGCCAACTTGGAATTTTATATCTGCGGTGTATTTACATCTTCTTTATTTGATTACTTATTTACGACATATTTTATAATAATATAATATCAGTCCTAATATATTTTGGACCGAGATATTTCTAAATTAAAAAACGCAATGAGCATTTTCGTCTTATTTAAGAGCAAAGCCGAGAAACAGTGGATTTAAATCCAAGTCTCACAGCCTCTTTTGTTTGTTGAGCACCTGAAGTCCCATACAGTGTGTTAAGTGACACGATTTCGCCTCGACCTGTTAGCTGAAAAGGGCTTTAAATAAACGTTCTTTGACTTCTGTAATAAACAGAACTTACAGCGTCGTTAGTGAAAGGATTTCCGTCGCTTTAGAACTAGGCTGTAACTTCTAAGCAATATCATATTAGAATGATGTTGCTCGTTGCTAGTGCCGAAATTAATTTGTCGGGGGATACGTTTGCGGTACATTTGCGAAAGTAGAAAATCGGCCATGTGCAAGCTGGACTCGCGTACGAAGGGTTTCGTACCATTTTAGAGAAAAAATAAACTAAAAAAATGGTGTTTTTGTATTGGAGCCCACTCAATTTGCAATTGTTTTTCCATGAAAGTTTTTCGTTGCATGGTGAAAAGGTAAGTCCACAAAGTTACTATTTATTACAAGAATTTCAAATACTTCATAAGTCAAATATGAATGGAAATTTACGTCTAAGTAATTTGTTTCGAAGATGGTGGGTTCAGAATACTTACCTTATTGTTGATTACTTGATGTTCTCAATTGTGAGACGTCACTTCCTGTGATCTCATGTACTTCCACTAAGGTACCTAAACTGTACGGACTACGGAGTGCATAACAATTTTGCATACGAAATAGATTTTCGATCATTGCATTCCAACACACTAACAGGCTTAGCATGATCACCATTCACCATAGGTTTATTTCTACGGAAGAGTAGACAAAGTGACAGATTGACAAAGGTAATCCGCCATTTTAACACTAAAATCTGTCAGTATGTTCACAGTTCATTCGCAGAGGGGTTAATTAAGACCGAACGCGACGCCCAGATGCATATTTTCTAAACTTGTATGGATTTGACAGATATGCAAGACGTCTCGCGCAATTGAAATCTGTAAATTCTTTAATACAAATGGAAATCTACGCGTCGCGATGCGGTCTGTATTGACCCTTAAAACGTCAGTTCTATGGAACGACAGTCGTGAAGTGTTGCGTTTTAGTATGGTCGCGTCGCATCGTGTCGTGTCGCTCGCTGTATCACGCAGTAAGGTGTCGTGACTCGTGACAAATAGCTGATAGACCGGGAGAGCGGAACACGCCGGATAAATCACAGGTTCACGTGAAAATATCGGGAGCTCCTTATGTCGCGTCGCACGGGTATAAAATATAAAGCCTTTGAAAAAATGATTAAAATCGATACCTATGATCCTTCACGTGGTCTACTTCTTAGGGAGATCACAGACGACGGACTTTTTCTGCGATCGAGTCAGCGATCTCCCTTATCTGTGCCAAATAACATAAAATTGCTCCAGTAGTTCACGAGATAAACCCTTTCAAATAATTTCCACAGTTTTTTTCATTATTCTCCTATAATTATTAATTAGTCTTAACGTGATAAAATATATCCTTAGCCTTTCTCAGTAAATAGGCTACCTACGTAAGACTGAAAGAATTTTTCAAATCGGACCAGTAGTTCTTGAGATTAGAGCGCTTCTTTTACCCCTTCACGCACATACATACGGCTGGACCACAGACATAGATCAAGAGGCTGGACCGATTTTACTGAAATTGGATATGGAGATACTTTGAATCCCGGGAAGGTACATAGGATACACTACGGAAAAATGTACGCTTCCCACCCGATAAACGAATTTTGGCGCAAAGGAGTTGCGGGGGTCATCTGATTTACTTATTTTAACGGGATATTAATCGCAAAATGTACTATGTGCTGTCGCCTGCCTAGCACGATTGAATATCTTCACAGGTCACTGAGCTGGGCTATAGTCTCGTATTATAAACTTTAACTTCTACCACAGAATACATAATATTAATTTAACAACTTCTACTAAGTAAGTCGATAGTCAATTTAAAATATACTGTGCCCATTAAAAATCGTTTGCAGGATCCTATGCTAGAATTTATACAATAACAAAATCTATTAAGACCTAAGAGGCGACACAGAAAACGAGCTATTCCCAGCTATTCAGTGTTTTTCTCTACACCGTCATTATATCTGATTGCTGCTCGCGTCTGCTCTCATCCCGTGCTAATGGAGCTGGCAGCGACTGGAACAATCAACAAAGCATTAGTGTCACTACAAGTCGCTACATTATGTCTTACACCAGCGGGGCTAAAATGGTCGCTTTGAAGAATCATGATATGAATCATAATATGATTCATTTTTCTAAAATCGCAAAATGCAACTCTGCTTGCAATTCATTTCTGTATTTTTGTACTGATTTGACATTTGTCAGTTTGACAGTTTTGACAATTTATTTGCTGAATTGATTGGGAGGAATTGGTAAATGTGACCATTTTAGCCCCGCTGCACACTGCACACTCGGTTTCAGTGGGGCTAAAATTTTCGCTTTGGAGAATCATATTATGATTACTTAATTTTTTCTGTCAAATCAAAAGTCAAAGTTCAAGTCTGCTTACAATTCATGTCTAGTAATTCGTCCTAATTTGACATTTGTCAGTTCGACAGTTTTGACGATTCATTTGCTGAATTGATTGAGAGGAATTGGTAAATGTTACCATTTTAGCCCCGCAACACTTAAAGGGATTTAATGATTGTTTCACCTAATTTAAATGAAAATTGGGCATTTTCAGTGAAGTTTTACTTATAAGTTAGTTAAAAACTAAATGACGCCCGCAACTTCGTTGCGCCAAAATTCGTATGTCGCGTGGAAATCGTACAATTTTCCGGGATAAAAAGTATCCTATGTTCTTTCCCGGGACTCAAATTCCATACCAAATTTCAGCAAAATCGGTTAAGTGGTTTGGGCGTGAAGAGGTAACATAAAGACAGACACACTTTCGCATTTATAATATAACTAGATGTCCCGCGCGGCTTCGCCCGCGTAAATTAGGAAATTTACGGAAACCTTACATTTTTCCATAAAAAATAGCTCTTATGTCCCTACTCCCTTCACTTGGTCTACTCAATATCTGTGCCAAATATTGCTATAAAAATTGCTCCTAGTAGTTCGTAATTTCTAATATTTCCCCCGTTTTTCCAACATTTTCCTGAATTTCTTCGGTCGTATTAGTCTTAGCGTGATAATATACATATAGCCTATAGTCTTGCTCGATAAATGAGCTATCTAACACTGAAATAAGTTTTTAAATTTGACCTGTAGTTCCTGAGATTAACGCGTTTAAGCAATCTTACTCTTCAGGTTTATAATATTAGGTATCATGGTATAATATGGCAGTGATGATGATGATGATGATGAATGTAATTTGCATAGTAGCATAATATGCTTTCCGTTCTTAAAACAAAGCCGAAACTCCCAAACTTGTATCTATAAAGAATCAGGAGTTCTTCAGGAGACCTTCCGAACCACGGTATACCAGGTATACCTCGGTGCAAAATCTTACTTGTTGGTAGCATATTATGATTAGAATACTTCTCACGAAACCGAAGTCACCACATGTTTCCCGTTTAAATTTTGAGGAGTTCCCTCGATTACTTATGCATCCTTCATCAGATCACCACTTTTGTGCATATAATACCAAATTGGGATGATACCCTATATACGAAAATAAAAATTTTGACAATCTATTAACAAACGGCGGAGTAATCGTTGAACATAAGAAAACGAACATACCACCTCCCCCATTTTGAAAGTCGGTTAAAATTGTAGCCTATGTGTTATTCTGATGTATAAACTATGTTATTGTAAAGTTTCATTCAAATCCGTTGAGTAGTTTTTGCGTGAAAGAGTAACAAACATCCATACATCCATACATCCAAACAAACTTTTCGCCTTTATAATATTAGTAGTAGTAGTAAGTATGGATTGCTAAACAATCGCGCGTTACTACACATACACAATGAGGCGGTTAATTTTGTATTAACCGGCACACTTCCATTAGTCACGGTTAACCTTATTACGAGTACGTTAGTGCATTACAAATGCATTCGGGATTTATAGAGCTAGACTGTAGTGAAATTGTCGAAAAAAAAACATTTAATTTTCTTCGCTGTTCTGGTAGAATCTACAGGAATTACACTAAGACTACTACGAGAGCGCACTACGCGACAGTCGACTTTCCATAGAACTTGTCGCGAAGTGTCGCTGCCGCGTAGTGCAGCTTACCTGATGGCTGATACGTGCCATGCCGTGTCGCGCCACTACAGCGTAGTAACTAGTATGAAGTATCGCTTCTGGCTTTAGTCTCGATATCAGCAGCGGGAGCGGAGCGGGAGTGGCGGCGACACGTTCCAATGTATATTTAAAAGGGCTTTCTGCCACACATTCCCACCACTGTATCTCCTGTGTCGCCAGGATCGACAGCGGTATCCAACCAAGAAAACCCTTTGATATTATGATCTCAGGGAGGATTTCCAATTTCCCTTGTTCCAATGTATAAATATATAATATTATCTTAAGTAATATGGAACTGGCCTCGAAAGCAGCGGCGCGGCGAGCGAAGCGCGGCGTACTAGACGGCTTCCCGCGCCGCCGCCGCTCCCGCCCCGCTGCCTCCTGATTTCAAGACTAAAGGCCTTAGTGTGGTCCCGCCTTTAATCCACATACAATCTATAGAGAATATACATCTACTCAAATACTCAACAGCTTAGCCGATCGAGCCCTAGCAGCCAGACTTCATTTGTACAAACTTTGATCTAATAGCCTCAGGAAGTTCAAAGCCAAATCCCCCGGCATCTTGGCGAACGATCGCAAATCTACGGTTGATTTGAACAGAGTTCCCTTATTTATTCAGCGTTTCTTTCGTCGAAAAGATATTTTTTCAAGCGCCTAATTTAACATCCAAATACAGAATTTGGAATATTCCGTATTTGGGCATTTTCAAAAAAATGTGTACCCCTGGTTTTTACCTTGTCCCTTGACTTTGCTACAGATTATTTGTAAAAAATGACATACTAACATTTTGTAATTTTAATGTAGGAGCATAAACAAGTTTTCTTTTATTAAAATACATTCACGTTTGTATATAATTTTATTTAGTATGAGATTTATAAGGGTTTTTAAGTACCGAAACCTATTAAATTCACCTGTCCCCTTCCCAGAAGTTGTAACAAAATCTTTAATAACTATTTTTTTTCTTAAAGTAAGTTACTTAAAAAAACATATGTTAGATTCTTAAATACTTAATGTATCAATTGAGTGTCTTGTTATTGAAAAATCTAACATAATTTAACTACAAATTAATTAAAATTATAATCATGAAAAAACAACCCGGCCGGAATGTTCGGTTTAGTGACCGTTTTTTTTAGTTTTATAAACATACTACAAAAATATTTTCGGCACTAAATGATAGCACTATATTTCATTGTACATCGAGAAACTTCAATTTAAATTTAGTAGTTAAAAATCTGCTACAAGACGCGGACGCAGGTTGGATGGTTCTTCAGGAACGGTTTATTTGTTCAGATAAGTGACCATATTTTGTAAGCATTATTATACTTTCTCCAACTGTTTTTACTGTTGACACGTTGCAAAATTAGTTTAGTATTTAGTATAAAAAATGAAATTGTGATAACTATTATCGGTTATTTACAAACACTTTAAAAGTAAAAGAAAGTAATATTACGTGACTTCCGACTTGTGACTTTTCGTATGGTCACATATAATGGAACGGACAAGTCACAACAGGCGGAAAGCATAAGGCTTAGTTCACATTTTAAATAAATTATTTTTTTATTCACAGATTTTATTAAGAAAATTGGAGATTTTTAAACTGGTACGATTAACGTACAAATATATTTTTTATTACTTATGTGTTAAGGTGACGCCGCGTTAAAGTAAAAAACCGTTTTGGATATGTTTTAGATTGCTATTTTTGCTTGTTTTCTGTGAGAGGCCGGCCCGGCCTCTCACAGAAAACAAGCAATGGAACAGCAAAAAATGGAAAGGGCGTAAGCGACAAAATAGTTTTGTCGCGTAATTTAAAAACCATAAATACATTTCATATAAGCTATGGGCAAATTAAAGTGTATGCTTGAACCAATCCATGTACATTTTTGGAAGCTTAAATCACTCTCTGTAGGGAAAAATAGGAATCCTTTTTTTTTACACAGGTCTATTTGATTGATTATTCTGTGTTATAAAAGTTGACCAATCGTGTTATGCTATGGGTAAATCAAAGACAAAGACATGATAAATACTGACAATGAACTTTAATTTCTTAGCTTTAGTTATTGCTGAGAAAAATCGATATCGCTACAGCCAAATCATAAAGGCGTCGACTTTACTTAACAATAACAAATATACTATTTAAAATTTAAGTACCTAAAAGTTTTATGTTTTTTAAAAATTTTGATTTTATTTCCACTACTTTTCTATCAGTAAAGTTGAAAATCATTTTGTGTCGTTGATATTTGCAGATTTATAATAACTAGACATCAGATTATATGCATTTGCATACTTGCATATGCAAATGCATATAATGTCACTTTTTAGGCGATAGTGCATATTTTGGCAATTTTTCGTTGATAGTGCATATTTCGGTAGTTTAACTTCCATGGGCATTAAGATTGCAATCGGAAAATGTTGGTAGAAAATTATTATTGGCGTATAATAAATAAATAAAAAGTCTTTATTTCAAGAAATTAAAGATCCTGGATTTTATGAAATTATAAAAATTGGCGCTTTTATTAATGTCACTACCGGAAAAGTCTTCAAAAAAATAATAAATTTTAATATTAAGTGACTTTTGATTGTGCATATTTTGTGCATATTTCGACCATTTTTCGTGCATATTTGCATGGATATTTCGGCACTTTGATCGTGCATATAATCCGATGTCATTAATAACTTAGGAATTCGTAGACATGTGAACACATCTTTATGATTATGAGATGTTCGTCCCTCTAATTATTGAAGTTAAATCTATGAAATCAAAGAATGTTTTACTTTTATAAGTAGTGCAACAATAAAAATGTTTAAATAAAAGGTTTTTGTGTTATAAAAACTCCTTTAAATATGTTAAATATTACTTACTCATGTAAAAAAATGAAAAATAACCTAGTGGTTGGGTCACATAGTCACACTATGGATTAAAAATAATTGCTACTCTTGTTGATCCTTGAAATTATCTAAATTTTTTTTAATAAACAATTAAATATGCATTTCACTAGATTAAATTAACGAAGAAATCCATTTATTGCTGTATTTTTTTGTATTAAATTATATTTTACATTTAGTCGCACAACGGAATCTGTTTCGTCGAAAATTCGATTTTGTTTCAATAATATCAGAATAATATAACGTTTTCAGCGTTCTTTTTAACTTATTCCATTAGTTCAATATTTTTCCTTGTATATGACATTCAAAAAAAGGTAAATAAATGACCTTAAAAAATATAGACATATTTTTGCAAGGGTACACGTTTTTTTGAAAATGCCCATTTTTACTGCGTTCACCGAATCGAACGAGCGGGCCATGTAGCATTCTTTATTTTTCTGGCAGCTTTTCAGCATTATAATAATTATGTAAGTAAACAAGTTGTATCCAATAATTCGACCTTGAGCAAATGGCATAGCGATGGCGCTTCATACCTCAATATAACGTCAAATCCCATACACTTTTTAATTCTTAGGGCCTGTTACACCACTTCCTGATAAGTGCCGAATAGGCTATCCACCACTTAACTTGACAGATAAAGTATGGAGAATCTGTCATAAAAGTTGTGAATAGCCTATTCGGCACTTTATCAGAAAGTGGTGAAACAGACCCTTATTTTGCTGTCGCTATCAGTTACGCTGTCGCTAGATTACGCCCGCAACTTGGTTGTGCCAAAATGTGTATCGCGCGGGAACCGTACATTCGGGGGGTAAGAAGTATTCGTTGTCCTTTCCTGGGACTCAAAGTATCTCCATACCAAATTTCAGCAAAATAGGTTCAGCGGTTTGGACGTGAAGAGGAAGACAGACCGACACACTTTCGCATTTATAACATTAGTAATTAGTATGGATGTAAGTATATGTACTCTGCTACACCAAGCTACAAATTATTTAGTTCGTTGTTAAATTGTTTCCTAAAGTGGAATCAAACCACGATTTGGTCCGCTTATGTTACGTCCTAAATAGTTATTTAGTAATATGTGGCTTAGGTCTCAGGGCCAACCCACACGTACCACAAACACACCACGTCGCAACGACACAATGCCGTCAAGC
Source organism: Aricia agestis (assembly GCF_905147365.1). Classification (NCBI taxonomy): domain Eukaryota; kingdom Metazoa; phylum Arthropoda; class Insecta; order Lepidoptera; family Lycaenidae; genus Aricia; species Aricia agestis. The sequence continues at coordinate 25,086,848 of NC_056406.1, read as the reverse complement.
AGTGGTTACGTGTGAACGGTGGTAGGTAGTGGTAGTGGGTAACAAAGGGTAAAAGTAAAACAACGTATAAAGATGGTGCTTTTAATACATTTTCTATACATTTTCGCCGAAAAACATTAACAAGTGAAACCTGATATTACATCTATGAAGCTATAACGATTAACGATGTGACGATACATTTTCTTCTACACAAAAATCAAAATATACATTAGTCACTCGAAAATATCTTACAACGGTTTTACAATATCAATTCCCGCTATACTACAATGTCATTGGAAGTACAGTTATTTACATTACGCGTATAACATAAATGATTATTGAAATAAATATTAAATAAATAATTAATTAAAATTATGACTTAGACGATAATTCGTTAATCGTAATTCGTAATGTATCGTCACAAAAATTTCACTGCAAGACAGTAAAGTCGAGGAAAAGGAATGCTCAGCAAATCGGTATGCGCTAATTAATCGTGTGCCAACTTTCAAGTTCAAATTCGACTGCCAAACACTTTATTCCCGACTGTACAATTTTGTGAGACCTGTCACAATATAACTAAAAGAAATTCGGCTTCTTTTTCGTAAACAATAATAATATCATCATTGGTCCTAGGCCGTTAAATAGAGAAAAACATAGTTTCTAACGTTTAGCTCTACCGTACACTAAAATACACGAATTTTATTCAGAAACTAGTTGTTAGATATTATATGACACTCAAAAATCAGTATTGTTCTATAACAGTTGAACATGCTCTCTGTCTAAGCTTGAACTTAAATGACAGGCCCCAGAAGACAAAAGTGCGACAAAATAGCAGCATAGAGCATCGTACCTATCAGTCAGTACTTAACATCTAGAGGACCTACGCGGGTCTGCGGCACTAACCAAGCTTTAAAACATCGGTAATAAACATCCATACTCCTTATTTAATTACTCAAATAACAGCATTATCCAGTTCTGAAGTTTTACCTGACCTTCGAAAAAGAGTAAACAGTTGCTTCCCACCGCTAGACACCCTCAAAGTCTAATACTTTAAGAAAGTTTAAAGGTGGAGAAGCAACTGTCAAAAAATATGTCCGGCACTGGAAGACGAGATTCCTCCACTTACCGCGAAGAGTATTGATGCTACGAGCTATGAAATTGAGCTCTTTCTCGAAGGTCAGGTAGACCTTCAGAACTGGATACCTCCTAAAGTAACCGCGACTGAAACTTCATAGTTGCTGGTCGTTCTTACCTCTGTAAAGGTCACAAACAGGTAAACTTTCAGCTTTACGAAACGAAGGAAGGTCTGGCCCTCGCGGATTCTTAGGGTGCAGCCAAACGAGAGCAATTTGTGAGTTGTGACTTCTGAGTCGCAGAAGTTCAGTCGAATATATATTTTCATGCAAATCATGACTCACAAAATTACGCTCGTGTGAATCAAACGGGACTTTTGTATGAAACTGAATGCAGTAGAATTTCTGCCAGCCGAACTCACAAATAACGCCCGTTTGGCTTCACCCTTACTCTATAAATCTATATATAAAACTGAAAAAACCTCAGAAACTGAGCAAAAGGCATTGATTATTTACATTTTATTATTTATTAAAAATAACACGAGGCTAAACAATATTTTTCCCGTTAATTCTCATGAATTTTTCCTCAACAAAGCTGAATTTAACATGTCTCAGTATCGATTGGTATCATCAAAGAACATTTTAGAGCGTAAAATTAACTATTAATACAGGATCAATTAAGGCTTTGTAGGCTGAAGCTGAATAATTAATGACTAAAGTTAATTAGCGCCGCAGACGTATCTAAGAGTCGGCCTTTGATTAGAAATAAAAAATACTTAACCTAGTCCCCTCGCTTTGGTTTATATGGGAGTGTACTCAAAACTATCTTTTTCTTTGAGGATAATGTCCCTCCGTCTCGTTCTACTATATAAACGATAGGTGATATATTATTAAAACGAATCCCAAATAACACAAGACTTATACACAAAAAATGGTGTTAAGACCGCGCACATTTTTGCCGATGGATCTTAAGTGCCTGATAGACGTACGAACTTAAAGTACCCGGGTTTTAAGTTCGCGAACTTACTCGGCTCGCGTCGGTGACACACGAGAATCGCTCACACTGGATAACTATGCCCCCAGGCTCGTGGCTCGCGGCCCGCGGCTCACGGCTCGCGGCTCTTTGCTGACACACAGGCGATTAAAATCGTCGAGCCATAAGTCCGCGTACTTACTCGCACGTCTGTCACCCCTTTAAGAGGATACACCAGGGGCGAGAGAAATTGAAAATAGGTATTTGAAAATGTATTGCTGTCTCACCAATCTCAAGTCTCCCACCGCAGAGCGCGATAGAGACAACACGACAAAAGTTCTAATAAAAGAACAGAAAATCTTCGATTTGTTGTCCGCTGATTCCTTCTCCAAAACTTAACCGATTTAAGTAATTTTTTCATTAAGATTTAAGAATTAAAGCAAGGCTTGAGCTGTGTTCCTATGTTTTATATTTTTTGTATATTCTAGCCAGTTTTGTTTTCTGGGTGTTTGAGCACAGAGGAATATCTGGCCATTTTTTTGGGTTTTTGGACGTTCTTATCTTTTTTAATAATTAAATTATGAAAAAAAAGAAAACATAGGGACATGCTAATAGTGGCCATAGATATTTAGGAAAAAAATCATAACTCTACCGGCATTATCCAGGAAGGAAACAGGGGACAGCGTTTGTAAGGACGTGTGTGCGGTCTACATCAAAGCGGGCAAATGATGTCAAAACTATAAAAAAAAAAAAAATTATAGTTTTGACATCACCATTTACAATACCCCCTTAACTCTAACGACATATCGTATGTATAAGATAGTAGTGAGTACACCCAAGTGGATGGACAGTTAGACGGCGTTGCCGGCACTGTGGACGCCGTTGGCGCTGAGCGGGATCGTGTTGAACTCGTCCTCCAGATCGTCGGGTTTCCTGGGAAAAAAAGAAAAAATAATTTATGAATAAAAAAACCCTGGTCACAGCACATAATATATCCACTCGGAAAGGGTTCGTAAGATTCGTAAGTCCCCAGCCTCGAATTTTGCGGGCAGCGGGGCGGGAACGGTGGACGGCGCGGCGCGGGTACCCGTCTAGTATGCCGCAGCCGCTGCCTTCGGGGTCAGTTCCATTATATAAATAATTAAATATATACATTCAAACGCACCTATCCCACGCCGCTGTCACCACCTCCCCACTGCCCGCTGATTTGAGGCTGAGGCCTAACAGTATTTCAAGGCGAGGCGATTACGATTTACGTTACTCCCAACAACCGTGTTACAACTTGCAAGAAGCTAATTAAAAGTTTCGAGGCGAAACGGTAACGATTCCTTTCAGAGTCGATGTGTACTGACTGCTGTGACTTTCAACGCTCAAAACCACTCCTCTCCCTCCCTCCTAATGTCGCTTTGGGATTGACTACCATCAATCCCCAAGCGACATACAGCCGGCTGCCGCATAACAATTAAAAATCTATTGTGTTTGCGATACCTACGATGGAGGTGTTAAAGGTCTTATTAATAAAATTTTTTTACCGAAGGATAAAATAGAAGCCATGAGGATGCTTTCCTACATCATACATCAAAAAATCATTTTACGTGCAACCACGGCTACTGCATGAATTCGTTCTATAGTGTCTTATGTTTTATTAATACTATTTTAGTCTTATGTTAAATTGATTTTTAGTTAAGTAAGTAATTATTATGCCTCTATAATATACGATTAACTTGTACCTATAAAAGTGCATGTATCGGGATTGTACTATTTATTTGCTTTGTTATATTTTAACTGTAATGTTTAATACATGTATGTACTGGTGGTGCTGGTGTCTTTTTATTTTTATTTTATTCGGAAAACTTGTAGCTTGCAAAAATTACAGTAAGAGTACAATAATTAAAGTCCAAGCCAATTATAATAATTTAATTTAAAATAATTAAAGCCAATTACATTTTGGGAGATCGCAGACGACAGACTTTTTGTGCGATCGAGTCTGCGGCGCCCATACAGTCGGCATGGCTAAAAATAAATAAATACTTAAATTATTTTTCATTAATACCATCAAAGACTTCTTTTGAATAAATTTAATATCAAATTCTGTTTATAATTCCGATCTAATTTAATTTCCAATTAAGATTCTCTGTTGTGTACGGTGCCTTAAAGAAATACTATTATTATATTGTCACTGATTTGCTGCAACATTTTTATTTACTACTAGTGTAAATAGAATCGTATAGTAAAGAAACTATTTATAACGGTTTCCTGGGGAAAACCAGTTTATAAACTCCATTTAATATCCTCTGTATAATGAAATGCTCAGTTTTTCCATTTTGTATCGCGTTTAAAATAACACGGTGTTTCATTTATAAGCATTTGTTTATACATAAACCCCCTTACTAATAAACGTTGTATAAGCTTTGAATAGTTATACAGTGTTTTGTTCCTGTCACACAAGTGACATTTTTAATTGGATTGAATAAGACAAAACACTATATCACTAACTATTCAAAGCTTTATGACATTATACAACGTAATAATACAAAAAACCTTTTCATTTTTCAACTGAAATGAGAGTAATGAAGTAGCAATTTATTCAACCTAAACCTAAACAATATGACCACATAATCCCGACTTATTTTAGCAATGGTTTTTTCAATAATTTTAAACTAAATTTTAAAAAAATATTGAAGAAAATATTGTTACTTATTTAATATTTATATAAAAATACTCTACCTAAATGGTCAACTCGACATAGCATACAATGCGTGAAAGCAAAATGGCGGAATAGTAGATTATAGCTTGGCTAATTATAACAGCCATGACGAATGTCCGCCATTAGGTCTGAATAAATAAACTTCTTTACAGTCCACCCGCCGTGATTTACTGTAAATTACTAATGGTAGTTTAATATTCCATGTATTTAGTGCTGCAAATATAATTTACAAATACCGCTTTTGTTTATTGTATACTAGCAAGCAAGGTTAAACAGAGAGATTAATTGATTACTTCGCTTTAATTTAATGAAGATTTTGAGTCAAACTCCATATACGTTATTGTTCTAAAAGTAAAGTTAAGTAAGAATTTAAAGTCTCTGAGTGTGTACTATCTACACTATCATTGGAATCTTGTATAACATAACGTCATCTGCGTAGCGGCATAAAATGCTTTGAAATGAAGAAGTTCGCGACTTTCATTTGCAATGCGATTTGCGATCATAAAGTTAATATACCTAGCGGAATAGAGCAACAATCTCGAGCTGTCAAACGCAATCGAAATTGGTTTCATCTGTGTGTAAAAATATGTGTACGTATGTCGTATAGAAGACACAAGCATTATTGAACATGATTTCTATGAGATTAAATTGTCAACGTGCGGCACGTGCCGACTGGACGTCAAAAAAAAGACTGCTGCTGTCATGTATCACACGTCTCTTTTTACCACGCAGTGTTACTGATAGTGACATCTCTTTTGCTCTGGCCTTTGTTTCTCTATTCCGCTAGGTATATTAACTTTATGGTTGCGATGGATCAAAACTGCGAGAGGCAGGTTTCATAGAAAGCAAAGAAAAGTTCAAAACGATCCATAACAAAATATGTAGTAGTACTACAGAATAAAGACTACGAAATAGTATGTACCTAGTACATTGACAAGGAAACCGCAAACATTACATTAAACCACAGAATAGATAATAGTACAAGCAATTAAACTACGGTTCGCAGGTTCACTTCCCGCCTTGTTCACTCCTCGAATTTGGACCAATTAAACTGAACTGAAGCTAAGGGGAAACGGATGCAAACTCTTCTAGTTTACTACTGATACTGTACTTAGCTCAGGCTAATGGCATCTTAAGGAAAAGTTGATGATGATAAAGACTAGTCGATAGCTAATAAACAGGGTTATTCACGGTAGAAACTTGTTACTTCAGCGAGCTCGAGAAAAAACCTTTTAAATTAGGTCAGACCGCAGACGTAGTAAACATGCAAAAATCTAAGCATCGAAATACCATACATCCATAACAGTGGTCACCAGAGGTCGAAGGAACAATTTAAGTAAAAAAAACAATAAAGAATGTTGACGTAACCAAGGGATGTTGACGTCCCTACTAAGTATATTATCTAGTACTTTCATCTATAAAAATTAAAAATAATAAAACGAATTTTGTCGTTTGTTTGCAATACAATATTTTTACAACAAAAAATTTTTTTATTATTATTTATAAACACTTAGGTTATAAAAAAATCTGATTTGCCCCCCCCCCCCCGGCCCAGAACCTGGGTAATTTGCCCCCCCCCCCCCCTGGCCCAGAACCTGGGTACGCCCATGCATACGGGTAATATCGAATCTACAAATCGATCGATGAGACTCCCAAATATCATTGAAATGGTATTAGCTCCATCAAACGACGAGGAGAATTTAATAAGGACGCTAATGAACGGAAAAATACCTTTCATACAAAATACCTGAGGTATTCCTTATATTTTAGATCAATCATCCCCTGATATCCCTTTTGATATAAAATATGTTTAATATTTGTAATGTATTTTAGTAAATAAAATTTGTTTTTTTCGCCACATTTGCAAAAAGTAATATATTTTTGTTTTTAAAATTAAAGTTTCTGTTTTGAAGCATATTCAAAAGTAGAGTCTTGAATCTTGATCAACCCCACTACTGGCTATGTAATGCAGTTATGCTAAGTACTCACATACGGTTTTACTCGATCGAGCAATAACGTCGAGCGAACCCGCGGCTCGGGCTTTCGTCCACACATTCAGCATTGCTCGATAGTTTTATTCTAAATCAATATATTTCATTCCATCAATCCGGCTCGATCCAGTTCCATCAATCCTTCGAGCGGCTCGATGCGAGCCTTCGGGCTGTCAGTTTTGCGATCCACACAGTAATTATTACTCGATTTGGAGTAAAACGATCGAGCAAAACCGTATGTGAGTACTTAACATTTTAGACAACTAGATAACGCCCGCTCCGTTGCGCCAAAATTTGTTAATCGCGCGGGAACCGTACATTTCTCCGGGATAAAAAGTATTCTGTGTCCTGTCCCGGGACTCAAAGTACCTCCATACTAAATTTCAGCAAAATCGGTTCAGCGGTTTGGGCGTGAAGAGGGACAGACAGGCACACTTTCGCATTTATAATACATATTAGTATGGTTGGCTTAAATAAAAGATACCAAGTCGTTCGAGATGTTATTGCATTAAATATGTCTGATATACTTAACATAATGTTACCTATAATATTTATTTACAAAAATTAATTTCCACGATAATGAGGGTAGATTTAAATGTTGCACACATTGAAATTGATATTTGTACACCAGAAATTAACAGTCATTACAGAAGTCATGTACACAATAATATTGTATACACAATCTGGACATTATCAGCTATACATTAAACTTATTGATAGTAATTAGCTCGTTTTATGAGCTTTATCTAATTAAAATTTTGTTAATTAATGAACAGTGATAATTAAATTGAAATCAATGATTGAAGATGAATAATGAATATACAATGTATCTACAAACAACAATAATCAGCTACTAAAACCCTACAAATGGGTTTTTATAGACTTTGCGAACTTATAAACAATAAATAATACGAGACAACAAACGTCCTAAACCGAATATTATTCCTAATGAGGAACCACTATTATTCTAAAGCCCTCTCTACACTCGCGCGAATTACGGCCGCGATTCACAGGTGCTACGCGCCGTGAACACGACGAGGACAAATACGGCCCTCTACACTCGCAATCTTCGCATTTATGTTCGCGCATTTGAGATGGACGTTGAAGTCACTTTTGCTGCTGCTCTGACATTGTGTGCTACTGCGAAAAAAGCGAGTGTGGATGATGTGCGCGTTCTCGCTTCGCGAGCCCTTTGTCGCGGGCCAAAAAACCCACACCGACAAACTAATATATATTCTATGAACGGACGGGGAAAGCCGCGAAGCGCGAACGCGAAGCTGCGACACCCTTCACACCCGCGGTTAGCGGCCTTCGCGGGCTTTCGCGCCGCTAGTGTGGAGCCCGCATAAATACGAATCTACTATTTTTCGCTACTGTCAAGTCGACGTGACATTCGTTCCTATCACTTTTTAATTTCTGCAGCAATTCAAATCTGTAACCATTTAGCACATACTACGTGAACTAGACAACTGCGCGAGAGCGTATTCCTAAAAGTCCGGCAACCCACTTGCGGATTGCGACTTCTTATCTCTTTCCAACAAGCGATCCCTTTGCTCGTTCAATCCCTATTTAAAAATGAACGACGAATATATCTGTTCGCCAATCACGTAATATATTGGGCCATAAAAATTTAAAGAAGCATCGTCACGTACCTTGTAACGGCCCCGGCAGATGCTTCCAGCTCAAATGCAGAAATAACGAGCATATTGGATTATTGAAGCCAAGCCAAGCCAAGCCAAGCCAAATGAATTGAAAATCCAGCTGTTCCCACATATGTTATAGGATTCATGGGTACGTATGGTATTTGAATTGTATACGAAAATAATTTATCTATTTGCATAGCAGACAAAACTTTTGATAACGAATATTGCAGGACACGAGTTTACTTCGAGGGAAACGAATAATAGTAAAAAATCATGGTTATACTATAACGCCTCTCATGACACTAGATAGATGGACATGGATCTCTCTTTGGACTGGCGGGAGATCAAGCGTAGGCACGACTTCTTACATGCCCATCCGATATATGCATCACCTTACTTGTCAGCCAATCAGCAGAGCAACGCTCTAAGCCACTGCACCACGGTTATCAATCATGGTTATTGGTTATACATAATGACCCAAGCTGAAATCCTTTAGTCTTCAGGTATAACTTACAAGCCCCTAGATCCATAGAGATAAGCAACTCGCCTGCAAATACCACAATAAACTAATTCAACAAGTCCAACTCTCTAAGTCACTTCCCAACTCGGCTGTACAGTTTCCTGTACCCTGACAATTAGTACCTAACTTCGTGCAGGATACTAAATAGGACTTATTAAAACTTTTCGAGTAAGATACCTGTATGATACATAAATAAGTATTAGAGTAATCAAAGTTTAGGAGACGCTGATTTAATTAAAGGCTTTTCAATTTCTGAATTTGGACTCTGAAAACTCGGCGCGAGCGAGATTCGAGGAATGAGGCTTTGTCAGTGTTTCATTTGATACTAGATGCAGCTATGTAGCGTAGGGTCTTTTGTTAGAGTCGTGCCATGTGACATAGCTGTCATATGGGCTATGGCATGACCCAAGGAAGGTATTCTTGGTGTCATGAACTTTGAATAAGTGCAGTCCCAAGTGACACAAAATACAATTATAGCTGAGAAAGCTAAAGAGACACTTAACTAATGTAAAGGCGTCTCCAAATAATAGGTGAATCCGGTAAAACCTAGCTATGTTCGGTGTGAGAACTTTGGGCATATTCTCTTAACTCGAATGTCTTTTCAAGCGTAGACTGTTTCATTCGCGCGCACTAACACTATCATATGCCTTAATCAAACCTACCGAGTTGGCAAACCAATGCTCTTGGCCAACTTTCGGTATGTTTTGTGTGGATGTGGTCGGTCGACGGAACTGTGAACTCTCTTGCCACTCTACTCAGAAGGTGTGATCAGCTTAGACGCGACTGTGACAACCTGCGATGGGAGCGACGTTTAAGGGATGAGAATAGGACCCCAGGTTTCCTGTCTCACCCAAACTGAGAATAGGATCCCGGGTGAGAGTCAACACTAATGGAGTGTTATCGCTGAGTCATACGCCTGCGAGGGTTACATTAGGCTCGCTAAGTCGCTACACACAATAGATAAAGCTTTTATGAGTTACGACACGAACACTTTCGAACACAAAGCTGCTTTTCCGGTGAACTACATGATACGAAGGAAGAACTGTTTATGACTTTTTCGACAAAGCGCGAAGGAAGGAAGGAAAAAGCGAAAAGGGGAAAAATCGGAAAAAGTTGACTAGTTATTAGTAGTACGTAGACATTTTTTTTAACTTGTGGTGGTACCCACAATTAGCGCCACATGCCTGAATCGCGCTATCAAAGCTTTCTAAGTGCGTCGGTATATTATAATATACGACAGTTGAAATCAACCAACTGCCTATGTATCAATTTCTTGATAATGAGTAATGAGTATTGACTATTGAATATGAGCGCTGAACATTCTACGTTATTTCCACAGAAAATAGATGCAGAGGATCATTAGCAGCATGGTTGTACCCATCAGTGATTGCCTCATTTACTTCTAATTCTTCTTTATCCACACATAATGACATACCTCGTTTTCCTCGTACTTTCACTCACCTCGTACTTGTACGGTCAAATCTTATCACTTTTCGGCCTTATTTTTTGTTAATAAGTGTTGAGCTGGAAATGCCTTCGACTGTCCCTACAGTAACAACGATTTGTTGTTTTGTACTATAGAGCATTGTAACTATGTTTATTGTATTGCAACTCTATGTACGTTTATTGTTTGCAATCACATAGAACCTAGAGAACTCTCTCCTACCTTACTATTAGGGCCACGCCACACCGGAATGGCAGCGGCAAGGCGGCAAACTTTATCTTCGTTATTGTAATACAGAGTATCGCTTGAGAAATTGCGTCCGCCAGCGGCCACGAGCGGCCATGAGCGGCCACGGGCGGCCGTAAACTTCTCAAGCGATATTATGTAATACAATAATAAAGATAAAGTTTAAAACCATATGACACTGAAAGTGCCCGCCTCGCCGCTGCCATTTCGGTATAGCGTGGCCCTTAAGCTTGAGCAGCATACAACAAAGTAAGGTTTATTGTACTAACAACTTTACATAGAGTTCAGACATAAGAATATAGCTTAACTTGTCTTCTATCTCCAGAACAATAAATGTATGACCAAAACTTTACATAAAGCCTTAGAGTATTTAATTAATTGTTTTGCTACCTTACCACTAATTTTGCATACCATAAAAATAATAATGTTTCCATTCTTTCCTTCAATATTCTACGTAGATTCTAGTTTCTAACCATTTAATAGGACTTTATCAGTAAACCACATACTACACATTCAAAATATTATATTATGTAGACCCGGTTGATGACGTCATTATGGTTATCACAACCCATCCGAGTCTACAGAATAATATATGTATTAGAATTACCAACCATTTACAGACATTAGGTCTGACACAATCGTATCGGTATATGTATAAAGAGCCCCATGAATCAAATAAGTGGGAGTAATCTGCTACTTAACCCTGCGCCGGCTTCGGCCACTGAACTCAGTTAATTGAATATCACAATGTAGTGCGGTAGTCGGTACGGTGTGCTACTTTGACTTATTGTGTTAAACGCCCGCACTCAGAAACATTTAATCATTATTACTTAATTTGTATGGAGCCGAGTTTTTGACCAAATCTACATGTTTTTCGATGACACCTACATGTGCAGAGCCCGAAAATATAAGATTTCATACAGAGAAACAGGAATGCTTGTAGTAGATAAATACATTTGACAGGTTTCTAAGTAGCTGTTTCTCTGTTCGAAAGTCATTTACAGCATTGTGCAGCTTATAACTATAACGTCTACAGTGTAGATCTTGGAGTATAAAAAGCTATTTGCCCTATAACATCAAAGTACTATAACATCAAAGCTTACCGTTTCCTATATTTGTATATGACGAGGACGATGAAAGCGTTCCCTATGAACAGCGCGGCTATGAGCAGGGACGGGATCACGATATCTGCGGAAGAATTCATGTGTGAAATTACCAAATAACGGCCCAAGATAAGAGTAATATAGCAAATAAAATGATCCTTATGTGGCTCTTGTAAGGGAATATCAGAGAAAAATAAGTAGGAACAGATACTGTAGGTACTTTACAAATAAAATTATCCTTATGGGACTTCTCAGATAGAGAGCGGTCACACGTTTTGCGTTCGCATTCTACGTTCGAGCGGTCAGTCACACTCACACAGAAGCAATTCTGACACGTGATACAACATAAAGAACGCAAAACTGACCGCTTGAACGCTTGACCGCGTGACCGCTCTATGTCTGATATAGGTCCCTAACACCCTATCTGGTTTTTATAAGGGTATACAAGAGGAAAAACAAATCGGAATAGTCTGCAATCGAGTAGGCGTCTCGATACGTAATAAAAATATTGACTTTATAAAAGGTTGACTTTTGAAATATTCAAATTTTAGGGTTCTGTAATCAACAAAACTTGGTTGACTTGGTTAAAACTTGGTTCTTCAGTTAAGTTGTTAATCTATACTAATATTATAAATGCGAAAGTATCTCTGTCTGTCTGTCTGTCTGTCTGTCTGTCTGTCTGTCTCGCTTTCACGCCAAAACTACTGAACCGATTGCAATGAAATTTTGTACACAGTTATTCTAGAGTCTGAGAAAGGACATAGGCTACATTTTGATGTGGGAAAATATCTTATTTCCATGAAAATATCGATGAAAATTTATTCGCATTGCGCAGGCCAGCGCTCATCCCGGGGGTCCTGGGTTCGAGTCCCGCAGGCGGAACAAGTTTTCAATGTTCCTGGGTCTTGGATGTGTATTAAAATAATATTTCAAAAATCTTAAATATAATTATTTTATGTATAATATTATAAAAAATCCAGAAATATATCGATGCAATTTAGTTCTAATACGATTCAACAGATGGCGTTTTATTTTATTTTAGTTCTAATACGATTCAACAGATGGCGTTTTATTTTTTACTTAAATATATTTTATGTATCTATACTTCTATACTAATCCATACTAATATTATAAATGCGAAAGTATCTCTGTCTGTCTGTCTGTCTCACTTTCACGCCAAAAACTAATATTATAAATGCGAAAGTATCTCTGTCTGTCTGTCTGTCTGTCTGTCTGTCTGTCTCGCTTTCACGCCAAAACTACTGAACCGATTGCAATGAAATTTTGTACACAGTTATTCTAGAGTCTGAGAAAGGACATAGGCTACATTTTGATGTGGGAAAATATCTTATTTCCATGAAAATATCGATGGAAATGAATTCGCATTGCGCGTGGCCAGCGCTCATCCCGGGGGTCCTGGGTTCGAGTCCCGCAGGCGGAACAAAAAGTTTTCAATGTTCCTGGGTCTTAGATGTGTATTAAAATATTATTTCAAAAATCTTAAATATATTTTATGTATAATATTATAAAAAATCCAGAAATATATCGACGCGATGCAATGAACATTTTAGTTCTAATACGATTCAACAGATGGCGCTTTTTTTACTTCGTTGGAACATAAAACTAATCATACTTATTAGTTATTATGTTTTTGTTTATAGTTTTTAATACGTTAGAATATTATGTTTAATAATATTATCACTTGCTATAATAATAATCAATCTATCTTATCTTATAGAACTCCTACTGCATTTCTAAGGAGTTCGAGTGTGTTGTGTTGGCCTATATTCCATCCAGAAAATATATCAATGCAATCAACATTTTAATTCTAATGTATGAAAACAGATGGCGCTTTATTTTTTACTTCATTATTATAACAGAACTAATCATACGGTACCTACTTTATTATATATTATTGTTTTTATTCATAACTAGCTGTTGCCCGTGACTTCGTCCGCGTGAACTTTAGTTTATAGCGCGCGGTGTCAACAAAATTTGTGTCAAATTTAAAAACTTTTTAAAACCCTGGTAAGTGGTACCCCTCTTAGGGCCGCGCTACACCGGAATGGCAGCGCTGAAAGTGCTCGCCTCGCCGCTGCCATTCCGGTGTAGCGCGGCCCTTAATTAATCAAAATACCCAAAAACAGCTGTGCAGTGTGCACATAATCTGTACTAATATTATGAATGCGAAAGTATCTCTGTCTGTCTGTCTGTCTGTCAGTCTCGCTTTCACGCCAAACGCCAAAACTACCGAACCGATTGTAATGAAATTTTGTATACTGATAGTCTAAAGCCTGAGAAAGGACATAGGCTACTTTTTTACTGGAAAAAAGGGTTGTAAGGGTCGTAAATTTGTTCAAAAAATTCATAATAGATGGCGCCGTGCGTCTTCTACATCGCGCTGACGCTTGCTCAAAAGTCTTTCTATAAGAGGTGGTATCATCCTACATTTAAGTCTGGATTTTTTTCGATTGTTATATCTATTCTACGGTATTAAATAACTCAGTACTTTATCTGTGCAGGCAGTGACGTAACCTTAAGATCAAATTTCACCAACGACTGTTAAAGTTAATGCTCGAATTAGTATCACGTTAGCTGTTTTGTTTTTCATATGAATGAAAGAGAAGACAGGATATTTTAACAAGCTGTTAACACTAACAGACGTTGGTGAAATTGGGGCTAAACCTATCAATGATAAATAGTTTATGGGTAAAGTTGTGTAATTGGGGGGCTAAATAAGCTTTAAAATTTGGCATAATATATAAAGTTTAACATACAAAAATGAAGTACTTATTGTTTGCACACTGCACAGCTGTATTGATTTAAGGGGTACCGGGGTTTTTTTATAAAAGCTTTTGACACCAATTTTGTTGACATCGCGCGCTATAAACTGAAGTCCACGCAGACGAAGTCGCGGGCAACAGCTAGTAGTTATATAATTTAAGGTTAATAGTTATATAATTTAAGAGTAATATTGTCCTACAAATAGAACAATCTATATTTTGGGACTATTTGGGGATATCGAATCAAAGTATGAAATCCTTTCTATCTCTGCTAGTTACCACTTTCGAGATTTTTCGCAGATAAAAATGTTGTTCGTCTTATCAAAATGAAGCTACTCAAAAAAAAAAAAATAGCTTGATAGTAATAAAAAAAATGTTCTAGGGAACCCTGACTATTAGACCTTCTTTCATATAAAAAGATCAACATTGCTAATAATAAAACGCTGTATAAGTAAACTGTATTTAAAACAGTGAAGATCTTTTTATTATTAAGAGAAGGATATTTAAATATGCCAAGACAATTTGCAAGTTATTTAGATTACATACTTTCATGACGAAAATGCATCATTTAAAACTAAATATAATACGTCCTCGAAAATGCAATTTAAGTTTAAACTTTAAACATTTACAGCGAAGTTCGAAAGCAAATCTTCATCGTTCCAACAAAACCTATAATGAAAACGTTACCGTCAAGGTGTACCAATATACCCAGCAATTTAACAGGCCATTAAATGCAAGGCGATGTTTACTTAAAACAAAGGGAAATGAAGGCGCGAGAGAGAATTTACATTGCTTTGAAAACTTGCACTTCGACGGAGCTTCATCAGCGTTTCGTGAATCGTGCCTCGCATGTGTTAATATGGTAACAAAATTATTGTAATTATAGTCTGTGCATATTTTAGTCTGTGCTTTCTATGAAATAAATTTATTATCTGTGGAACGACTCACTGCGTATACACTATAAGTATGTCGTAGTGTGTTTCGTGCCTCGTCGAAGTGTGTTTCGTCCCTCGTCTAAGTGTGTTTCGTGCCTCGTCGAAGTGTGTTTTGTGCCTCGTCGAAGTGTGTTTTGTGCTTCGTCGAAGTGTCGCCGCCAAAAACCCCACGCGTATTTGAGGGTCAATATTACATTTTTTTGGTTCATCAATTTGAGGAACGAGTTATGAGATTATCGACATAACTGGTAATATAATATAGAACCCAGTATATTTTAGAAATATTTCCAGCAAAGCATTTCGATACGATTCGATAAACTCGATTATGTCGTACCTTTGTCGCCAAACTTTTATGGGATTCATATTTCTGTTTTCGATGCATTTTATAACAATAAAATTTCAATCGTCCGAGAAAGCTTGGAATGGAGACACTATATTTTGTCCAGTTTCTATTGGAAATATAATATCTTTTATTTACTATATGGTGCTTGAATTTGAATGATGGTGATATGTTAACTAGCAAAATGTTACCGCGTATTATCAAGACATGGTTTATTTCAAGATTCCATACTTTTTTATTAGCTATACTTAATAGCGGTCGGGCTATTAAGTATAGCTAATTTACTACTATATAATAGACTAGAAATTTTATACGTTGACTCGTCGCTTCCTGTTTTTTTTTCACTTCCGTACGAAACTATTTCTATGGCTGTATGAAATTCTACGTCCCCTGCTATCCCACTATAATTAAGGTCTGATTTCTTCCAATCTTGCTCTTTTTATAAAATATGAAAATTGACAACACACGTTCCCACCATTACGACTCCTGTAAGCCAGGATCGACAATCGATCAAGTCTGTTTTTATTTCAAGTTTCGCATGGGTCAATTTGACCGGTAGGAACTTGAAATGAAGACAGACTTGACCTATACCGGTCAATTTGACCCATACTCACCGACTATCATGTTTCCGTCGTTGTGCGGCAGCTTGCCTGTGTCCGAGCCGACCGATGACGAGTTGTCGGCGACTACAGCAGTCGCCTCTTCTGCAAAGAAAAGTTGGTTATTGGTGATTTTTTAGAGATAGTCGGTTACTGCAGATTGTATAGAGTGTGTTACAATTAGTTGGTTTCTGCCGATTAAAATTGTTTTACTGCCAATGTACCTTGGGCAGTGAGCTATAAAATATTAGCTATTTACGCCAATGATCTTTCTGTTTATTAGATACTATATCAGCTGTTTTCAAATTGTATAATACGTTTCAAAACCTTCTTGAAACTCAAAAACAGATTAAAAATGTAAAATAATTGCTTTGACATTACAAATTTTTAATTTCGTGCGTCGTTTAGGTTATGAAAATTCAACCTGTTGACCATTCAGACTGTCCGAATTCTGTACGAGTAAATAATGTCCAAAAGGATTCGAAACAAACAAACTTTAAGTCGTTTGTGTATAATTTTACATAGAATACAGAAAACATTCAACAAGCAACGATTTCATTTACCAGCTAAGTATTTTCCGATTGTTTTGTAAACAGAGCACTAGCTATGTCAAATGGGAAATCAATATTGTAATCATCTTTTACGGTCCTCCTCGGAGATTTGACCCTTCAAATTGGTATGATTATACCTTACAGCCTCTCAGGCTACAGCCGACAAACTTTTATTATATTTCCCCCATTATATTAACTGTTTTAGGTACGAAAAAGTTTTAAGTACCTAAATAGAAAACAGTTAAGGGAAGTATAATCCATACTAATATTATAAATGCGAAAGTGTGTCTGTTACCTCTTCACGCGCGAACCGATGAACCGATTTTTCTGAAATTTGGCATGGAAGTACTTTGAGTCCCGAGAAAGGACATAGGATTTTTTTATCCCGAAAAAATGTACGGTTCATGCGCGATAAACGAACTTTGGCGCAACGGAGTTGCGGGCGTCATCTAGTAGGGAATATAAGGGGAGAAATGTGTTTGTTAAATATTTAAGTACGCTTTAATTCTTATTCTGGACTTCGTTTAAATAGAATTGTAATAAATGTAGGTTTGGGATCGACCGTTGACCGTTTGATTTCGAAGGGTTAAACATTCCGAAAATAATATTTAATGCTTTTATTATTTTATGATGGACAGGAAAGAAAATTCTTGATATTCCTATGAATATCTGTACAAAGTTTCCTAAAATTGTCTGAAAAATGTGAACAAAGGAATTACCCATTACCCGAACTCTTTGATAACATAATATTATATTCAGCCCCTAAACTGACGGCAATACTTTTATATTTTTAAATAATAATTGATGACCCTTCCACATAACATTGGTCAAGCGAAAGTCTTTTTGTTTTACATTCCATTGTTCCGTTCTCTATAATTAACCTTCGGATAGTCGCGATTTTTTTTGTTAACAGAGTTAGTCACGTGTGTGAACTGTGATTCAACGGCGCGCGAAATTTTTATAACATCCAAAATTAATTTAATTTAGCACTTTAAGTAAATTTAAATCCTATTTACCTAGCGCAAAGTATATTTTTATACATTTTTTTTTTAATGAAATAAGGGGGCAAACGAGCAAACGGGTCACCTGATGGAAAGCAACTTCCGTCGCCCATGGACACTCGCAGCTTCAGAAGAGCTGCAGGTGCGTTGCCGGCCTTTTAAGAGGGAATAGGGTAATAGGGGAGGGTAGGGATGGGAAGGGAAGGGAATAGGGGATGGTAGGGAAGGGAATAGGGTAGGAGATTGGGCCTCCGGTAAACTCACTCACTCGGCGAAACACAGCGCAAGCGCTGTTTCACGCCGGTTTTCTGTGAGAACGTGGTATTTTTCCGGTCGAGCCGGCCCATTCGTGCCGAAGCATGGCTCTCCCACGTATAAATTGCTGGAGTTCTGTAAAAATTGTGTATGCTATGAGCACCCGCTATAAATTCCAATGAAGGGGTGAATTCTCTGAGGGCATTATTATTCAGGTAGGCATTGGGCCTGGATAAAATAAGGGCCTAAATTGCTCTATAATGTCGGCAGGATATTAATCAAATATATATGCTAATTCGGCTTTTATTACTGTTTATTTTGGGGCGTTTACAGTGACTTATGGCTTGTTTCCGTGGAGTCAACAAATATAAAGATATCTAAGGTGTGTAACTGACAACAATGCCTTTTAAATAAATGAGTTCACAGTGAAAGTGGCAGCGCCAAAAGAATTACTTTTAACTTCTATGTGTGATGCCCAAACATCACAAATTTGCCCATACAAAAAACAAAAAAAGTTAATAAGTTTAAGGTAAAAAGAGTCACCGTATAAAAAGTATTCAGTCTCAAAAACCGAGTTTAAAAATTGTAGTACATTTAACAGCTGACAAATGACATGCTGATGACATCCGGTTGTTGAATATGTCACGAGGGTCAAAGGGCGTTTACAAGCGGTGTGATCCATTATGACATTTTTTGTTGCAATGCAGTCTTGTTCTAAGGGCGTAGCCAAACGAGCGTAATTTGTGAGGTGTGAGTATAGATGTGAAGCCGGTTGCTAACATTACTAGCCAAGCGGCGAATAACGGTTTTTTTGGCTTATTATCATTACTAGCGATAAATAGCGGCTGGTAACGGCTTGTTACATTTCATTGATATAGATTACATTCTGAATCTGTGTTAAAGTGTTAATAGTACTATTATAATAATATATATTTAAATAAATAGTAAGTAAGTATATTTATTTTTATTATTATTAATATTTTAATTATTTTAATTTTTAAATTATTTTTAATGAAGTATTTAATTATTTTTAAATTTTTATTACTTTTTTATTTTTAATTTTTTAAATTTTAATTATTTTTATTAATTTTTATTTTTAATTTTTAATTATTTTAATTAATTTTACATAAAAAGTATTTTAATTATTATCAATATTAATTAAATAATATATTTAAATAAATAGTGTATTTTAAATAATAATTTAACAATAAAAAGCATTGAAAATAGTTTTATTCTTCGATGCTCAAGTCAGGTAACAAGCGGCTGTTTACCCGGTAACAAGCTGCTGTTTATTCGTTTCTAGCGGCTGCTATCGGTTACTACCCGCTTACAAGCCGCTGGTTTACAACTATAGGTGTGAGTCGCAGAATTTCGGCTGGCAGAAATTCTGCTGCATTCAGTTTCATACAAAACTCCTGTTGATTCACACGAGCGTCATTTTGTGAGTCTTCATTTGTATGAAAAGATATTTACGCGACCGAAATTTTGCGACTCACAAGTCGCAACTCACATTTCCGCTCGTTTGGCTCCACCTTAAATGATCAAAAGAATATCTCATTCATTCATGACTGACATGACGCAAGTTTTGTGTGGGTTAGTACGTACACAATGCTTAACAGCGTCCAAATGTAATATAATAGGTATATAAGAACCCCATAAAACAGTTTATATTTGAAGACATGAACAGTATAAAATGAGTGGTCACCACACATGTTTTTATACGGTACCGGTAAAAGAAAATAGAGAAAGAGAAATAGTAAAACTGTACATAAGGGAAATTTAGATCAATGTTCAATTTGATATTCAAACAACAGATCCCTGTTAGATCCCTTGTAAAAAACGAAACGAAACAAAGCTTATTTGAAATTCACTAACGTTTGACATCTTGCAAGCACATTTTATGTTTGCGACACTGTACATTCGAATTTTTATCGATTGTACTTGGATCAACGCCAAATTCTGTTTGTTTCATGCTTATCCAAACTATTTTATTCTATTTAAATACCTTAAAGTTTCGAGGGAGATTAAACATAGTTGGATTATTTGAAACGAAAACTGAAAAAGCTGGTACAGTTTCAAGTAACGGAAAATTTATTTTTGTAAGGAAGACATGACACACGACACACGACAATGGCGCCTAAAATGCTGCGAAAAATCTGGTAGACGGTAAACATTTAGATTATTTCTTGTGCTAATGATGTTAGGAACATTATGTTGGGTAACTTGTACGATATCAAATTAATCATTCGAGCCCCCCATAGACGCGAATGCCGATCCATCCGGTCCGACTGATTGCAGGCTGACCTAAGCTCTCATTATGTGCATTAAAGTATAATATTACGTGCACGAATTCGATCAGGTTGGCCTGCGACCAGTTTGACCAGTGCAGCGGTCGCACCGCATATAGGCTCCCTAGGGATAAAAATATGTAGGGTAGAGAGAAAAGCCGACCATGCTCAATAACAAAAGTAAGTGATATTACTTTAAGGTGTGCATGGGTTCCCTATATTATATATAGAGTTCGCTGTGAAAGTAGATTCGCTGAAAAGTATTTTTTTTTTCACCATTGTATGGAAAAATGCATGATACGGGGGCGCTTGCCCATACAAATCACAAAGAATGGTCTTTCACAGTGAACTCTCTGCAAGTATTATCTCTTAGTTTTGTTACACACTGTATATCTCATCTCTTCATCGTCATCATTATCATCTCTTCTCTGCTCGGGATATTGTTATGTTTAATTGTGTCAAAAGTCAAAACATCACAAATAACTGAACTACGAGTAACAAATTGTGTTAATCTCTTGTGAATTTAAAATACTTCATAACTCGAATTAAATGAAGGGACATTTACTGGCTGACATTTTTTGGCTCAGTTAGCTTCATATTTCCTTACTTTTCTTGTCGTTTGATTAATTATTTATTGTAAACTGTAAAACGAAAAATATACCTTTTCAAAGCTCGTTTTGGTCTCAGGAATTTCATTCATGTCTTTAAATAGAGCTAAAACTATAAAGCGAATTTTGTGACAAGCAATTTCCCTGCCAAATCTTGTAATACATATTTAATATTGCGGCAAAGCCAATCTTCGTGCCCAAAGGAGACAAAATTTAATTAATCTCTGGCGTTAAGGCCCGTGTAAATATGTCGCGTCCGTCATTTCGGGCCCCAAACTTATTGCCCCCCCGAGTGCCCCGACGCGCAAAGTGCCCAAGTTTGGCCCCAAGAAATTATCCACCAAATCATAAACGTAGAATGTCCTGAAACTTGCTTCATATATCGGAAGTTAGGTATGTGGTGACGCGATTGTCAGAAACTATCCTCGCTACCGTCGCATATTTGTAATTAATTTGGAGATTGTTTACAGTAAATAATGCAAATTTAATCATGAAATCCTACTGTGACTGTATTACAGCGTCACTAAGAATAACTTGAATTGAGTAAAGATATATATTTCGCAGCCGACTGGTTTAAATAGCCGTTCAATCAAACAGCTAGTCCTTTGACTGAACAACGCCATTCAATCACACGTTTAGCTTTTAGATTGAATATTTAAGTCGCTCAAATTCTAATTGAAGTAGTTCAGCGCGCACAGTTGCGGCGCTAGGTGCGTTTTATTTACAATATGGCGTCAACTAGCAGGTGTTTGTGGTTGTTTTTCGGAAAGAAAGTAGTTAATAAAAGTTACAACTGTTATTAAAGAGACAAAAATTGTGGAGGCACATACGAGTGAGTCAAAATTTCAACAAATATTCGAGGAGAAATTACGGGATTATGAAATTGATGGACGGCCCCCCGTCAAAACAAAAACAAACACAATCCAAAAAGTCCAAAAGTTGGTTAGGTTGGGTTAGAACTTAGACCACAACACAGAGGGAGCCGAGCGAGCGCATCGAGCGTGCTGCGGCAGCAGCCGGCGACCGTCGTCAAATAAAAGGGGGGCTCGCCTCGCTCGCGCAGCCCCCCGCCAAAACAAAAACAAACACAATCCAGAAAGTCCAAAAGTAGGTAGGTTAGAACTGTGACTGCGTGTCACAAAACACGCCTCAGATTTTTTTATTTTTACTTATTGCATTAAACTTTTGGTCACCCCTTAAACTTAATCCGAGAATAATCTTTCAATAAAATACAAAAAGTTTTCCTATTCTCCCAAATTACATATTAACCCATCAAGCCCCATAAGCTCACCGGTGAACGAGACACAATAGAATAACAATAGATTTCCAAGAATTCGCGATCGAAGGATTAAGCTAAAGGTCGCCCTAGTTAATTTGCCATTAAACCAGTAGGCTCAGCGTCGTCTAGCTGTAGTGTTGAACGTTGTAGTCAATAAGTCGGCTAAACGACGTATAGCCGTGTGATTGAATGGCGTTGTTCAGTCAAAGGGCTAGCTGTTTGATTGAACGGCTATTTAAACCAGTTGGCTGCGACATATACACAGCGCTACTTTCACAGTGAACTAACTCTATACAGTGTGTAACAAAAATAAGTGATAATACTTTAGGGTGCTTACGTATTCCTTGTAGAGAGTTCACTGTGAAAGTAGCAGCTCTGAAAAACGAAAAAAAAATTTCACTTTTGTATGGGCAAGGGCCCGAGCGTCACGAGTTTCCCCATACAAAATTGAAAAAAATTTTTGGTCTTTCAGCGCTGCTACTTTTACAGTGAACTCTCTTCAAGGAACACGTACACACCCTAAAGTATATCACTTATTTTTGTTACACCCTGTATAAGAGACACATACATACAGTAAAGTTGTTTGTACTTTGTTTTGTTACACTCTGTGAATTGCACTTTGTTATTATCCTGCGAAGTATTTTCATTGTACGTTGATAAGCGTTTCACCGAGTCATATTAGATTGGTCACGTTCTGTCCAGCTATTGTGTTCGTAATCTGTGTCCGAACTGCTAACTGCTAACATTGAGGCTGTAGCGAGATAAGAATTGTGGAAATGCTCTTCATCATCATCATCATCATATCAGCCTATAGTCGTCCACTGCTGGACATAGGCCTCTCTCAATAAACGCCAAGATGAACGATCTCCTGCTACTCGCATCCAACATGGGCCTGCAACTAAGCGGAGATCGTCGTCCCACTAGGTGGGAAATGCTCTTATCCCACCAAAAATATTTCTTGTAAAATGTTGCTGAGACGACCACATAAGGTTTACCCTGTGAAAAAAGATATGAGATCTCATGTAGAGCCAAGCTTCTGAATCTATACACGGCCTAACTCTACTGACCCTAACTTAAACAAAATAAATCCTACATACCAGTAAATATGAATGGCTTCGCCGTTTCGCTACCGTCGGCGTCGCGGAGGTGATGCGAATATTTAGTTTCTGATCTGAAGTTAGTAACGAAACAACCGGCTCTACATAAGATCTCATATCTTTTTATAGGGTAAAGCATATTATGTGGTCGTCTCGGCAGCATTTCATTAGTTTCATTAGTTTGTAAACCATGTGGTTAAAGCTGGCTTAATCAATTATTATTTTTAATTAATCGCTGTGTTTTGATCTGATGATGATGATTGATAATAAACTAGCTTCGTATATGAAGATATTAAAGATTAAACTGAGGCGATAAAGCACAAATAATATACTGTACGACCTTCTAGGCCTAGTATCGAGCGCGACCTAACCCTAAGTCACTCAAGGGTGGGGCTCATATCTGGCGATAGCACATTATGTGTTAATAATATTACCCTTGACCTTATTATACAGGGTGTAACAAAAGAAAGTGTACTTTAGACATGTAAGAATATAAGGAGTTCGCTGTGAAAGTATGCAGAAAGAGTAACTTTTTTTTTACTTTTGTATGGCGCTAGGAGAAAATGCATGACGCGCTGTGCTTGCCCATACAAATCACAAAAAAATATTTTCTCTTTCAGCGCTGCTACTTTCACAGTAAAGTCTATAGTAGGGAAACATACCCAGCATAAGTTTTATCACTTAGTTTTGTAACACCTTGCATAAGCTTTAACGCTACGCTAAACAAGGTGTAACAAAAATAAGTGACAATAATTTAGGGTGTGTACGTATTCCTTGTAGAGAGTTCACTGAGAAAGTTGCAGCGCTGAAAGACCAAAATTTTTTTTCACTTTTGTATGGAGAAACTCGTGACGCTGGGGCGCTTGCCCATACAAAAGTGAAAAAAAAAATTTGGTCTTTCAGCGCTGCTACTTTCACAGTAAGCTCTCTACAAGGAACACGTACACACCCTAAATTATTATCACTTATTTTTGTTACACCCTGTATAACAGTTATGTAACTCGCTAATGTAAGTGAACTTTATCGTTATAATAATATTTGACGATACTGACGAAACGTTAATTAATATCGAGTAAACGACAGTGTACATAAATAAGTTGGGTTCTAGGGAGTGCCGTTTTAGACGGGTAAGAAGATACTGTATGTCAAAAAACCATTCTCGGGACTAGTCCCTGCAAGACACACACTTTTTATTACGACTAAAATAATTTATTTGCCAACAAACTATGTGCGATCGAAGTTGCAGAAAGCAGAGTTCAGACATTTTGTATTTTAAAATGTATAATAAGTATACAATTCAATGTGTTAATATGTACTTGTCGTAAACATTCGTTGATAACACAATAATAGCGCAGATGTGTTCACAGAAGCAGTGTTTATATTGATAAACAACGTACACAATAAACATTGGCAAAATGGAATTCTGCGAAATGGTCAGAGTACTGATAACTGATAAGTAATATTTATAAGCCAGTATAATGTCAGTTGTATTAAATGACTAGCGAATTCATTGAATGAAACCATTTTATGACTAAAGGCCAACTGGTCAAGTCAGGGACTTTAAATTAAATGTGTCTACACACACCATGCCGAAGTTCCGCGGCAGAAGTTCGGCATGATTACGCCAGCAAACGCATACAATATAACATGACGTAATTTCGGCACGGTGTGTCATCGGTAATTTAAAATACATTGCATGGCGAATTTCCGCCAATTATCAGAATCAATTATCAGATTCAACCAGATTACTGTGTCAAATATATTGTATAGAATTTCGATAAGAAAATATTTCGCTTAGGGCATTTCTAGCACAAACAAAACGATGCTATTTTGTTTGAAGGATTATGAATTGTCATGAATTCTTAGTAGTGAGTTAATTAAAATCATATTTAATTAAAAACTACTGCAAGCCCGTTGAAAATTTCATCACCTAAGTTATTAGCGACAGGTACCTAGTAATTATTACGGTTAAAAGTTATCCTTAATAAATAATAAGTAATAAAATGCTAATAAGTTTTATTATACATATTCAATATTCATATTTTGCAGCTATCTCAAATGTGGGAGTGCCCCACAATCTAGAATTTTTAAAACACCCAATCCATGACAAAATAAAAGCAAATTAGTAATTTAAAAATGTTCAAGCTGTCTCGTCAGGCAGAGCCTTACTAGCTACGTGGTGACTGCTGAGCAGTGTACAGCTAATTAGAACAAGCACTCTTACATTTACAGTTAAATTTTTATATTTTACCGCTCGTGTAAATTAAATTGAGGTCTAGACTACAGGCTAATTAAATTAAAAATATGCTATAAAAAGTAACGAACTAAGATTCTATGTAAAGAGGAAAATGCTTATGTGGCACTTTATGTAAAATATTTAAAAGCCTGGCTAGTTCAAAATAAGTTACCGCTGTAACAGAGATGGTATAATATTATTATTTTTAGGGTTTCGTACCTTTGTTTGCGCTTTGCGTAACGCTACGCTTTGCGTAAAAACGGGACCCTATTACTAAGACTTCGTTGTCTGTCCGTCTGTCTGTCTGTGGCGTGTCTCCAGCCTACCTAGCATACGCTAACGAGATATCTCGCTCTCGAAATAATTAAAAACTAGGTACTCGTCTCATAATGTCAAAATCTTGACAGTATCTCGACAAAACTCTATAAAATGTGTCATTTCGATGATAGATCTACGCGAGAAAAAAATGTTTGCCATGCTGGGTCAATAGAGATGAAGAGACAAACCATCAAACATCGAGAAAAGATGTAGAGTGAGATATCTCGTTGGCGTATGCTAGGCAGGCAGGCTGTAACTCAAGAACGGTAATAGCTAGAGAGTTGAAATTTTTACAATCGGTTGCCGCTATAATAATAAATACTAAAATAAAAATAAAATTAATATATTTTAAGGGGCCGGGCGCTCTTATACAACAAACCTGATTTTTTTGGCCTTTTTTGCTCTATATCAATAATAGCAACAGGTCCGTACTTGAACTTTTCACAAATTCCTTCCTTATATGTAATTATGTACTTTAATATCTAATAATAATATTAAAAAAGAACAAAAAAAATATTGAGGCTCCCATAAAAAAAAAACACAATTTTTGGCCTAATTTAGCTATAATATAATGGTACCGATTTTTTTATGTTACATCTTATAAGTATCCAAATTGAAAATACTTATATTATATTGGAATTAGAAACCAAAAACATTACTCTACTAACGCGAAAATTTTTCCAAAGCAATTTTTACGTTACCATCTAGGTACATGAAATATGAAGCAACTTGCAATAAACAGAAAATAAAATATGGCGGCGACATCTCCGCTTAACCACCCGCTGACGAATTGTGGAATTCCGGGACAAATTGTCCCATTCATTTACATTCTCCCCATTCATTATATTAATGAAAGTTCAAGTCATTACAGGTTAATTGGAAGATAAGTCAGACCTAGAGGGCTATTTACAAAACCATAGAAACTTTAGTCGAAATATTTTCCTTGATGATACATACCAATATTAAATAAAAAATGCGAAAGTGTGTCTGTTTGCTACCATTCACGCCCAAACCGCTGAATCGATTTTTCTGAAATTGGTTAGGAGAGTCTTCGAGTCCCGGAAAAGGACAAGGGTACTTTTTATCCCGAAAAATGTCGATTTACGGGCGTCATCTATGTAGTTAAAAATAAGCAATGTTTTGATAACGTTTTGATGGCAAATTGAAATTGATTATGAATTCGAGCCAGTGTTATTCAAAATGAATCTTTTTATCTCTCTTGTTTATCGTATTATGAAAGAGAAGATGATATCTTGACGATCAGCAATAACGACACGGGTCTTACTTAATCAATCTATCATCAGCTTTAGATTTTTTTTTATGAAATAAGGGGGCAAACGAGCAAACGGGTCACCTGATGGAAATCAACTTCCGTCGCCCATGGACATCCGCAGCATCAGAAGAGCTGCAGGTGCGTTGCCGGCCTTTTAAGAGGGAATAGGGTAATAGGGGTAGGGACGGGAAGGGGATAGGGGAGGGTAGTGAAGGGAATTAGCGTGCTAATGGCCTGCAAAATGGATATAATATCTACCGAAAAGAGTGACGAGACAGGTTCAAGACAGTGCTTTTGGCTATAGGTACTCCACTCGGGCTAACCTGTCGCTAGCGGTCATTGACTCCCTGTCAAAAACTTGTCATTTTCCATATAAAACCACGATTGACAATATCTGACACTTCATTGTCAATCGCGGTTTATATGGAAAATGACAAGTTTTTGACAGGGAGTCAACGACCGCTAGCGACAAGTTAGCCCGAGTGGAGTATAATTTTATTTATAGAGAGCACTGCACCACTCTACTCGGTAGGTGTAATGAGGCCCCTTACTCTACAGTTACCTACAGTTACAACTTACAACTCCTAAGTTCCAGCGGTAGGAAGGAAAAGACTAGTGTTCGGTGATGATGATAATGAATTAAACTAATACATTTTGCATTATATAATAAGGCAGAACTAATAAAAAATCACGTAAAAATTGTATTTCCACTCGACATCGACAAATATATTCGCATTCATAGGTGCGCCAGTTCCGGTGTGATTGTGAAGGCGCACAGTGGTCCGAAATCGCTAAATAGTGGACATTCGCAAAAAAGTTCGATTTTGGTGTGGAAAAAAATACCATCCGATAGATTTTAAGAGTAACAATAAATCCTTATTAAGTTTTTTATAAAAATGTATATTTAAGGTGAGATTTTACTAACCTTTTAGGTGTGGAAAAAAATACAATTTGATTGTTTTCTAAAGAGTAACAATAAATTCTTTGTAAGTTTTGCACAAAAATTAAGTTTTAAGGCGAAAAAAAATAATTACGAAAATTGTATGGGTATATATAAAACGAGTCCTTAAAAAGTAACAATACTTATTGCAAATTGCAAAAAATCTATTTATAGATTCTGTCCCATACAACATTTTTGTAATTATTTTTATTCACCTTAAAAATACATTTTTATAAAAAACTTAATAAGGATTTATTGTTACTCTTTAAGAAATCTTTCGAATAGTATTTTTTCCACACCTAAAAAGTTAGTAAAATTATTTCAAAATTTTGAAATAAAACAAGTAAAGTTCTAGTGGTATACCACTAGAACTTTACTTGTTGCAAAAATGAACCAGAATGACTTAGTAGTTTTTGCAAAAAATTTATTTAAGTATTAGATTCTTTCCCATACAACATTTTCGTATTTTTTTTTTCACCTTAAATATACATTTTTATAAAAAACTTAATAAGGATTTATTGTTACTCCTCTTAAAATCTATCGGATGGTATTTTTTTCCACATCAAAATCGATCTTTTTTGCGAATGTCCACTATTTAGCGATTTCGGACCACTGTGAGGCGCCGGAAGGAGGTTCGACCCCTAGGGGCTAACCCCCCGGGGTAAACCCCCATGGGGAGGTGACCCCGAACATGAATCGGTAATATGTATAATATATAAACCGTCTGGATTCGTGATTGTTTGGAAATATGACTTTGATATTTTTTGTTAAATCCCTTTGACATTATTGAGGGAATCTCGAGGGAGGGACCTTATTACTTGTTTGGTAAAGGGTTGAAGGGTCCAGCGTTTGAGGACGCCTGCAATGACCTAGCCTACGACCTTTAAAAATATACTGGACATAGATATTCAACAGTAATATCTTATTTTAAAAGTCTATTATAGGCTGGAAGGATGGATTCAGACGGTGGTAAAAATATTTTTTCTCCATCTCCAGAAATTAAAAATACGCCCGTCATACCTACTATAAACATAATATTATAATATTATCTTATAAATATACAAGATATTAATTTTCAGTAACATAGAATTAATGAGAGATAATCTGTAGGCGGACCTAGGTTTAAGCACAGGATATTAATCTTCAAAGGACATCAAACTTTGTGGATGATTTGGCAAAGGTCTAGTTTTATTACAAACATTCAACATTTCCATGAGATGTATGTGTTACTGTAAAAGCTCGAACTGCAGTAAATCCTAAGATTTTCTAGTAAAACCTAAGATCTACCAATTCCTAATGGTAAATGTCCGAAAAGGTTTGCGATACGAACTTTTACCACCATATAGTTGGTATGTACTGGAGTACATGTTCCCCGGTAATATTGTCAAGATATTTCGAGCTCGGAACTGCTCGATCCTTATCCTAAATGCATCAATCTAATACCAAACGTAGCTGCACTGCGAAAACTAAATTATTCCTCATTGCACCTAGCATTCATGGTGCTCCAAGAACCGTTTTAGGGTTCCGTTGTCAACAAGGAACCCTTATAGTTTCGGTCTGTCCGTCCGTCTGTCCGTTTGTCTGTCTGTTTGTCCACGGTTTTGCTCAGAGACTACAGGACCTACAAAGCTGTAATTTGGCATGAATGCACATATTAATGATGCCGACAAAATCGTAGGTACATGAAATCTTAAAAAAATATTTTTCTTTATGGCACATTCCCTACACATCAAGCGGGGATGATTTTTTTTCGCGTCCACCCGAGTGTCGTTGAAAAGGTTTTTAAAAATATTATGAGTATTCATAGATCATTTTCCGATTGAGGGATCCGTTTGAGAAATATTAAGTTTTAAAGTGGAAAAAATCGTTAGAGTCTAGTGTCCCCCCCCCCCCCCCCCCCCTTCTACCAGCTTTGATTACCTGCCAGCTTCATCATTAGTCTTCATTCTAAAAACTAGAATGAAGACCAATGATGAGGCTGATGATAGGCTGCTTATCTATATATTAATACGTGAGAGAAAAACTTTGTAACCCTTTTTACGAAAAATGGGGAAACGTAGGTGCATGAAATTTTGCACAGTTATAGTTTATATGATGAAGGAGTGCATCGAGCTAATATTATATTAAAACGATGCTTTTATCATATTATATGGTCGCTGTTAAGCATTAGTGACCTAACCCACAATTTTTTTTGTCGTAAAATTTTGAATGCAGTCTTGTTCTAAATCATCTAAAGAACATAACTGCATTCATAACTCAATACGTGATTTTTGTGTGGGTTAGCACACGAATGCTTAACAGCATCCATATATTTTTAACAAATAAAACGTTACACACACTACGACACTACTACTAGGAAAAATGACAGATTTTTGAGTGACAAGCCTACGAATTATACTCTTTTATTTATGGTTGAAGTCTGTTGACAACAAGTTGACAAATTGAAAATTGATTATTGTTTTTTTTTTTATTTAATTTTAGATACTATTACACAATGTTTAAACGGCCAGTCTGAGAGCAGCTGAGTCCCAGAGACAAGAATTGAAAAAACTATGATGAAGTCAATATTTTTTACAAAATATAGGTAGTAGTCCTAATAAGATCGAATTTCGACTACTGGGCGATCTCTAGTCCAAAATAAAAAGCCAGAAATAACATATTTGATCAACTGTCGATCAATGAAAAAATCTTACTTATAAACAAATCACACAACGCATTACGTAAGTCCAATAAAAATCCAATAAAATAAGAGGAAAAATGCCGGAGCAAATCAAATTTTCATCGACTTGAGTTAGGTAAATGTCATGTCGGGTCAGCGGCCACGACTACGGACTCAGGTCGGCAATTCTGAGATTTGAGTAAACTTTGACTTGGGCTTTAACTGGACGTTGTTTTGAATATTATAGAGTTGCCTGTACTAAAATGAACACAAACGCTTGTTAGTTTGCATCGGTTCCGAAATATGTACTGCAATGATATTTTTTTTGCTTTGCAATGATTTAATGCTCTAAAAGTCTAAACAAAGAGGGACATAGGCCGCTTGTTATTGAGGAAAAATCTTACTGCGGGATTTCATTTTGAGCGTATTTCAAGTTGCGAGGATGTAGTAATTCAATATTGTTCTGACTTTTGCACTCAAAGACGAATATTAATTAGTAATTATATATCCATTTTAAATAAAGAATTTGACAGATAATGTATGGGGCTTTTGTCAACATTTTAATTTAATTGCATTTAAGTACCTAATTAATATTCATCTCTGAGTAGTACGATCAACAATAAAACCTTCTGGTTGTAATATATTTATCAATTAGTCACCGTCGATGAGATAAAGTCCTAAAGCATTCTACATTTTCCTACCGCTTTAAGGAAAGTGCCAGAACGAAAGACTTCAATTATAAGGTCAAGTATCAAAGACCTAAACTCTAAAGAATTCCGGAAAAATGTTCCTCTGAAAAGAAATTCTAGCATTCGCTTCTGAATTCGAAGAACATAATTTCGTAGAATTGAGATTGTAGCGTTACAGTACTGAATAACTCAGATTCTTAGAACGTTACTGATCTGAGATTCTAACGTTAAAGTTTTGTTTGACTGAAATTCTTGTATTACCGTGTCACAAATCACGTTACGATTTCTCCGACTAGCCATGTGATTTGGACTATAAAGCGCTAATTACATGAAGGCAACGCCTCCGTGGTCTAGTGGTATAGAGCGCGGCTCTTGACTCGGAGGTCGTGGGTTCAATTCCCGCGTTGGAAACATGTTTGTTCCAAGTTTGGTCAGGACAATGCAGGCTGATCACCTGATTATCTGACAAGTAAGATGATCCATGCGTCGGATGGGCATGTAAAAAGTCGGGCCTGCGCCTGATCTCTCTCTCTGATTGCGCACACACTTGGGCACTACAAAATTACTTCCGCGTTACGCGTAGCTGGCCTGATTTCAATGAAACCGGCCACCGTCACCGAAACCGGTGTGGGAGCTATTATACATAAAGGCTACATGAAGCGGCAGCAGACGACGTGTCGTCGCGACACTACTGGTTTCTATATGTTTCTATGAAAAGTGTCGCTAGCTTCGTGTCGCTAAGGGTATTTCATCGAAATACATAGAAACCAGTAGTGTCGCGACGACACGTCATCTGCGGTTGCTTCATGTCCCCCGCTGCCAACCGGCACCCCGTCTGAACGCGCGTTTTCGCCGCTACGCCGCGGCCGCGAGATCACAAGCAATAGTAATACGTAACGATTTATATAAATAGCGGCGTGGTCGCGCTGTCACTTACATACAATTGCTTGTGATACCGTACTCCGTAGTCTAGTGTCCCCCCCCCCCCCCCCCCCTTCTACCAGCTTTGATTACCTGCCAGCTTCATCATTAGTCTTCATTCTAAAAACTAGAATGAAGACCAATGATGAGGCTGATGATAGGCTGCTTATCTATATATTAATACGTGAGAGAAAAACTTTGTAACCCTTTTTACGAAAAATGGGGAAACGTAGGTGCATGAAATTTTGCACAGTTATAGTTTATATGATGAAGGAGTGCATCGAGCTAATATTATATTAAAACGATGCTTTTATCATATTATATGGTCGCTGTTAAGCATTAGTGACCTAACCCACAATTTTTTTTGTCGTAAAATTTTGAATGCAGTCTTGTTCTAAATCATCTAAAGAACATAACTGCATTCATAACTCAATACGTGATTTTTGTGTGGGTTAGCACACGAATGCTTAACAGCATCCATATATTTTTAACAAATAAAACGTTACACACACTACGACACTACTACTAGGAAAAATGACAGATTTTTGAGTGACAAGCCTACGAATTATACTCTTTTATTTATGGTTGAAGTCTGTTGACAACAAGTTGACAAATTGAAAATTGATTATTGTTTTTTTTTTTATTTAATTTTAGATACTATTACACAATGTTTAAACGGCCAGTCTGAGAGCAGCTGAGTCCCAGAGACAAGAATTGAAAAAACTATGATGAAGTCAATATTTTTTACAAAATATAGGTAGTAGTCCTAATAAGATCGAATTTCGACTACTGGGCGATCTCTAGTCCAAAATAAAAAGCCAGAAATAACATATTTGATCAACTGTCGATCAATGAAAAAATCTTACTTATAAACAAATCACACAACGCATTACGTAAGTCCAATAAAAATCCAATAAAATAAGAGGAAAAATGCCGGAGCAAATCAAATTTTCATCGACTTGAGTTAGGTAAATGTCATGTCGGGTCAGCGGCCACGACTACGGACTCAGGTCGGCAATTCTGAGATTTGAGTAAACTTTGACTTGGGCTTTAACTGGACGTTGTTTTGAATATTATAGAGTTGCCTGTACTAAAATGAACACAAACGCTTGTTAGTTTGCATCGGTTCCGAAATATGTACTGCAATGATATTTTTTTTGCTTTGCAATGATTTAATGCTCTAAAAGTCTAAACAAAGAGGGACATAGGCCGCTTGTTATTGAGGAAAAATCTTACTGCGGGATTTCATTTTGAGCGTATTTCAAGTTGCGAGGATGTAGTAATTCAATATTGTTCTGACTTTTGCACTCAAAGACGAATATTAATTAGTAATTATATATCCATTTTAAATAAAGAATTTGACAGATAATGTATGGGGCTTTTGTCAACATTTTAATTTAATTGCATTTAAGTACCTAATTAATATTCATCTCTGAGTAGTACGATCAACAATAAAACCTTCTGGTTGTAATATATTTATCAATTAGTCACCGTCGATGAGATAAAGTCCTAAAGCATTCTACATTTTCCTACCGCTTTAAGGAAAGTGCCAGAACGAAAGACTTCAATTATAAGGTCAAGTATCAAAGACCTAAACTCTAAAGAATTCCGGAAAAATGTTCCTCTGAAAAGAAATTCTAGCATTCGCTTCTGAATTCGAAGAACATAATTTCGTAGAATTGAGATTGTAGCGTTACAGTACTGAATAACTCAGATTCTTAGAACGTTACTGATCTGAGATTCTAACGTTAAAGTTTTGTTTGACTGAAATTCTTGTATTACCGTGTCACAAATCACGTTACGATTTCTCCGACTAGCCATGTGATTTGGACTATAAAGCGCTAATTACATGAAGGCAACGCCTCCGTGGTCTAGTGGTATAGAGCGCGGCTCTTGACTCGGAGGTCGTGGGTTCAATTCCCGCGTTGGAAACATGTTTGTTCCAAGTTTGGTCAGGACAATGCAGGCTGATCACCTGATTATCTGACAAGTAAGATGATCCATGCGTCGGATGGGCATGTAAAAAGTCGGGCCTGCGCCTGATCTCTCTCTCTGATTGCGCACACACTTGGGCACTACAAAATTACTTCCGCGTTACGCGTAGCTGGCCTGATTTCAATGAAACCGGCCACCGTCACCGAAACCGGTGTGGGAGCTATTATACATAAAGGCTACATGAAGCGGCAGCAGACGACGTGTCGTCGCGACACTACTGGTTTCTATATGTTTCTATGAAAAGTGTCGCTAGCTTCGTGTCGCTAAGGGTATTTCATCGAAATACATAGAAACCAGTAGTGTCGCGACGACACGTCATCTGCGGTTGCTTCATGTCCCCCGCTGCCAACCGGCACCCCGTCTGAACGCGCGTTTTCGCCGCTACGCCGCGGCCGCGAGATCACAAGCAATAGTAATACGTAACGATTTATATAAATAGCGGCGTGGTCGCGCTGTCACTTACATACAATTGCTTGTGATACCGTACTCCGTAGTGGTGTAGCCGCCAAACCGCGCATTCAGGCGGACGCAAGTCCACTGTCCAACCTTACATTTTAGCATACATAATATATCGAAACTTTAGCAAAACTTCTAAAGCTCAGGGATTAGGAACCCCTGAGCTAGAATACTTAAACTTATTTTGTCTACTGCCCACTTTAAGTACAAATTATGTTATAGTGCCCCCCATTGTTTCAATTTAAAATGCATTCAGATGAAATAAAGTTACAAATCACCACACTAAACCATACTTACACATCATCAAAAATGTGGATTTCAAGTAGATTTACACGCATGGTCAATGGTCATGACGAAGTAGGTTTCACACGTTTTGTTCAAATTATGAGGGACTAGATGTCCCGCGCGGCTTCGCCCGCGTAAATTAGGAATTTTTACGGAAACCGTACATTTTCCCATAAAAAATAGCTCTTATATCCCTACTCCCTTCACTTGGTCTACTCTATATCTGTGCCAAATATTGCCATAAAAATTGCTCCAGTAGTTCGTAATTCTAATATTTCCCACGTTTTTCCCACATTTCCTGAGTTTCTTCGGTCGCATTCGGTCTTAGCGTGATAATATATAGCCTATAGTCTTACTTGATAAATAGTTCCTGAGATAAGTGCGTTCAAGCAAACATACTCTTCAGGTTTATAATATTAAGAATAGATTTTTTTCAATTATCGCTTGACAAACTCGAGTCTCGATCTAAAAGACTATGAAAAGTACCAATGACAGGGTCATTATAGGCTCATAAGTCATAACCATGGGACGATGTATGGTATAATAATATGGTAGTGATGATGATGATTAATGTAATTTGCATAGTAGCATATGCTTTCCGTTCTTAAAATAAACGCCGAAACTCCCAAACTTGTATCTATAAAGAATCAGGAGTTCTCTCAGCACCTTCCGAACCACGGTATACCAGGTATATATCTCGGTGCAAAATATTACTTGTTGGTAGCATATGCTTAGAATACTTCTCACGAAACCGAAGTCACCACATGTTTCCATATAAATTTTGAGGAGTTCCCTCGATTACTTATGCATCCTTCATCAGATCACCACTTTTGTGCATATAATACCAAATTGGGATGATACCCTATATACCAAAAGAAAAATTTTGAAAATCGGTTTACAAACGGCGGAGTAATCGTTGAACATAAGTAAACGAACATAACACCTCCCCCATTTTGAAAGTCGGTTAAAATTGTAGCCTATGTGTTATTCTGATGTATAAGCTATATTATTGTAAAGTTTCATTAAAATCCGTTTAGTAGTTTTTGCGTGAAAGAGTAACAAACATCCATACATCCACACATCCATACATCCATACATCCAAACAAACTTTCGCCTTTATAATATAAGTAGGAAGTAGAAAGTGAGTACTAATGAGTACTTGTGTTACAAAACGTTTGTTATACACTTTATCCACTTGGGTCTTCAATAGAGATTCGCTTGTCAGTCTGTCGGTAACTCTGAAGACAATAATCCGGCGGATCAGCGGATTATAACGGGCTAAGGCCGTGTATAATTAAACTACAGAGTCATTAATAAAGGTTGTATCGGATTTCTTCGTTAAAGCAAATAGCATCGTTTCGCATTAATAATATTAGTAAAGAATAAGGATATTATAGTAACAAAAAGTATATTTGATCAGAGCTCTTCATAAAACATTAAAACAGTTTTCTCATTATTTTGCCAATACCTTACAATATTTTGAAACAACTTCAGAAACAGGTAATAAAATTAAAAAACCGCGGGTAGATTGAATTATAATTGAAATACATATACACTGTTTACAGCACATTTATGCCCAAGACATAAGGTTTAGTATTATAGGTTCAAAGGAAGAATACATCTGAACACAGAGAGTGGGTAACCCCACTCTGGTAGCATTAAAAGTAGCACCCCTACCCTAACGGGTAGGGGTGCCAGGCGTCCGGACAAAGTCGGACACTGTCAGGCTTTTTGTTTGCGTGTCCGGCCCAAATAAAAGGCTTTTGTATTGTTATATAATTTTATATGAAAATCCTGCCAATTTGAGACAGGTTATTAGAATAAATGTAAAATCGGTTAAATCAAAATATTTGCACACGCTTGAACGCTATACTCTGAGTGTACAGTAGAGTTTCCGGCTTTTTTATACAAATGTCCGGCTAAGCTGTCTGCTTTGTACGATTTTTCGGATTAGCACCTGGCAACCCTCGGCTAGGAACTGACCGTCGCGTCGTAAACACGTTGGGAGAAGGGAGTACCAAAGGGTCATCGTAAAAACTTTAGGGCCGACTTTATTGTAACGATGTCCTAATTATAATTTATTGTTTCGTTTGTTATAAAATATTACTGTTTTACGTGTTAATTCAAGTACCTATATAAAATACTACGTAGCTGATAACACCCGCGACTCCGTTGGGCCAAAATTCGTTTAAAGTGATATTCGATAAAAACATCCTCTGTCCTATCCAGGGCCTGTAGACAAGTGGCAAAGCGCTAACGCTGACGCTAACGCTAGCGCTACAAAATGTATGCGATTTGACACAAGTCATCGCTTCGCTAGCGAATACTAATGTCAAATCCATATATTTTGTAGCGCTAGCGCAAGCGTTAGCGTTAGCGTTTTGCCACTTGTCTACAGGGGCAGGGACTCAAAGTATCTCCATACCAAACAGCAAATTCCGTTCAGTGGTATGGGCGTGAAAAGGTGACAAATAAAAGGACTTTCGCATTTATAATATTACATAGTATGATTATTTATATTATTATTAAAAGTAAGTAGAAGAAAAGAGTTAGCAATAAAATAATAAGTAAGTATTTAAAATAGCCTTCCTAATTCGAGTTTTTACCGAAAAGTAAGTCTAGAAAAGCTCAAAATGTAGTTAGTACTAACAAAGTTTTATATATTTGTTTGTATACCCACAAACTTTATAATTAATGCTACCTAAAAGTGACAAACAACATTAAGCTTGTAAAAGTTTAAACTTACAGCGCTGTGTATATCTGGTTACCATTAGAGCTTTTAGTAAGCTAACCTAAGCTTTTAGGTATAATGAAGCTAATAAGTGTTTTAGATGTAATTTACAGTGCTCCTATCATAATATTTTAAGCATAATGTTGTATACTTCATTATCTTTGAAGACGCCAATTTGTATAGAATAGTACACATAGAGAAAGAGCGACGGAAAAATTGGGCCATCAACCAGCTTTTTGTCTTTTTGCACGCGCAAAAAATTATATTATTATGTCAGTGAAAGGGGGAAGAATCGATAGGTGAATACAGTCCGGCCGCTGGACATGAAGAAATGAGGCCATTAAACTGAAGCTACTTCTCTATCACACCCGTAAGTAAAAAGAGTGAGTAGAAGATAGAAGCAGGTACCTGCTTCAGCCTAAGGGTCAATTCAGACCGCAACGCGACGCGTAAATGCATTTAATAATTGAATGCGCCAACGAACGCAACGCCAACATTGTCATTTTCGTTCAGTTGCAGTGTTTGTCAGCTTCTTGTAACTTGTGCGACAAGAACATTTTACTGGGTGAAATATGTGCGGCTTATTTGGTCATAAGAAATTCCTGAAACAAAATAACAAAGCGAAAGTTTTGGATACGGTCAGAGCGCATGCGTGCGCATGCCTCACGTTCGCTGTTGACTGCGCTATAACGCATGCCCTTTACGAAAAGGCACAGTGTGGACAAAGCTAATGACAGATTTCGTGAGCGTGCGGTGAGACGTCTTGTAAATCTGTCAAATTCATACAAATTTAGAAATATATAATCTACGCGTCGAGTTGCGGTCTGAATTGACCCTAAAGGTTTATTACCCTAAACATTATTACCTACGTACTAATTACTAGTGTAGTGTAGTGACTGCTGAGCGTAGAATAACTAAAATTACCTATGTACTAATTACTAAGAGCTTTCTAATAACTTTTCTATTCTTATTCTAGAAACTTTTTTAATTTTATCACAATTTTACGCTCTTTTAAGTTATAATTAAATAGATATGATAATGAAACGATCTCCAAACTTCACAAATGAGTCTCGGTCGAACAAAGGTTATATTTTTAGTAAAACTTCGTCGTAAATCGTAATTGAATTTGTGTTCAGTGGAGCGGGCACAGTCCAGGACCAGGGTTTACACACGATATTTAAAAGAGGGATTAAGTTTTTTGTTTGTAATGCCCGCAGGCACAAAGATCTGTAATGGAGACACTTCACATGGCTATTTGTATTTGCTATTGGCTATTTGTTGTATTTGACAACATTATTGACGAATACGCAAACAAGCAAATATAGGCAAACACGACCGTCACACATGGACGTCAAATACCAAACTTTTACTTGATTTTCTTTACTTGCCTATTTGACTCCTTTGATGTGCGTCAAAAACCGACAAAGGTACGGATACGTGTATTTGGTATTGGTCATATTTATCAAATAGGCAAATAAGGCCAATATTTGTCAAACATACCATCTACACATGGTGATTGTTTGGCGAATACATCAAATACACAAATACAAATAGCCAAGTGAAGTGCCTCCATAACAAATATTGTAATTTGTGAAGGTAAGCTGAAAAAATAATAATATTCAAGTGAAATCTTAAAAAATTCGTCGTTTACCGCACCTGAACCGAACTTTTTTTAAAGACAATTTAAGTGGTGGATAGCCTATTCGGCACTTATCAGGAAGTGGTGAAACAGGCCCAAACTATCCTATGTCCTTATCTAAGTATCTCCATAACAAAAATTTTAATTGGTTTAGGCATAAAAATGGGACAATTAAATGGATAAATAGGCCTGGAAATAATTACCCTACATTGACAGGAGAGCGGAACTCGCAGGTACGAAATTTGGTCCCCTAGATTCAAGTACGAGGATTACTAGTAGGCTTGGTATCAAAACAACAATGCACTATGCAATAATTATAATAATCGCATTAAACAACAAACATCTTTTTTGATGCTATCAGCAATGTAATTACTAATTACTAATTCTGCTCCTGCATCCTACGTCCTTTGTGACATCAGCCCGTATCCTTATCAGTCGTGCTCATTAGCGGCGGACGTCGGGTCACGTCGGGTCACGACAGGTCACGCCACACGTCAATCAACACCCTACGTGTCAATCCCAGGGGAAGCGGTCATGTTGCCGAAGGACTTGATTGGTTGGATCATGGATGACTATTGACTACGGTACGGATGACAGACAGATCGGTTGATAAAACAACGATGTTTTCGAATCGTTATTCGAAAACATCGTTGTTTTATCAACCAATTTACTGATTACGATTTTCCTTGGTCCGGTTTTTAACTGACTTTAAAAAAGGGGGGGTTCATATTCCGTTTGTGATTTTGTGATAACGATTACGAACATGGATATGACAGTCTGACGATACAAGATATTTACTCAACAAATCCAGAAATATTGTAAATATACACAAGGTATTTTTAGTATTTTGTTATTTTTCTTATAATTTCTAACGATAACAATACTTTATAATGAAATTTTAAATTTTTAGTATTATGTTCATTTAAAATAAACATTATTTTATAATGAAATTTTAAATTTTTAGTATTATGTTCATTTAAAATAAACAATATTTTATAATGAAATTAAAATTTTCTCTTGAATGATTTCATTTGTTAAATAAGAAATTTTAAATATTAAATTTAAAATTTTAAATCATTTTAAATTTTACTTTTCTAAAGGAGTTTTAATATTAAACTCTTGAGCAACGATTTATTGGATTTGTGATGAAACAAAAAGAATAACCGCTGTACTCAGAGACATCACGTTATGATTAACCTTCAATTAAATGAAGAGTTTGACAGATAATGTATGGGGCTTATGTCAAAATTTTGAATGAATTACATTTAAGT
Source organism: Aricia agestis (assembly GCF_905147365.1). NCBI lineage: Eukaryota > Metazoa > Arthropoda > Insecta > Lepidoptera > Lycaenidae > Aricia > Aricia agestis. The sequence goes on along the minus strand of NC_056406.1, from coordinate 25,046,020 downwards.
AATTAATGTTCCACTCTTAGTGCGGCAGTAAATAACAGAATTAATAAAATATTAAAGGAGAGTTGAGTTTTAGCGGAGTGTGGTGTAAACCTCAATTATTTGGTTTTTGATTATTTTGAGTCTTTGTTCACATTTGTAGATTTAAAATAATAGGCCAAGTGCGAGTCGGACTCGCGCAAGAAGGGTTCCGTACCGTTATAGAGCAAAAATAGGCCAAAAATTATTTGTTGTTGTAGCGGCAACAGAAATACACATTCTGTGAAGATTTCAGAAGTCTAGCTATATGCGGTTCTTGAGATACAGCCTGTAGACAGACAGACAGACCGACAGATATCGAAGTCTCAGTAATACGGTCCCGTTTTTACCCTTTGGGTACGGAACCCTAAAAACTAAAAGCAACTTTTTACAAAATTTACAATATACATAAAAAACTTTCTGAATCAACGTAAAGCTCCTGTGAGCTTTAGCGTTGTGAATTTATATAAAACTAGCTGTTGCCCGCGACTTCGTCCGCGTGGACTTTAGTTTATAGCGCGCGGTGTCAACAAAATTTGTGTCAAATTTAAAAACTTTTTAAAACCCTGGTAAGTGGTACCCTCTTAGGGCCGCGCTACACCGGAATGGCAGCGCTGAAAGTCCTCGCCTCGCCGCTGCCATTCCGGTGTAGCGCAGCCCTTTAGTAATCAAAATACCCAAAAACAGCTGTACAGTGTGCACATAATCTATACTAATATTATAAATGCGAAAGTATCTCTGTCTGTCTGTCAGTCTCGATTTCACGCCAAAAGCCAAAACTACCGAACCGATTGTAATGAAATTTTGTATACAGATAGTCTAAAGCCTGAGAAAGGACATAGGCTACTTTTTTACTGGAAAAAAGGGTTGTCAGGGGGTGAAAATGCGTAAATTTGTTCAAATTATGTTAGTTCCAAAAATTCATAATAGATGGCGCCGTGCGTCTTCTACATCGTGCTGACGCTTGATCAAAAGTCTTTCTATAAGAGGTGGTATCTTATATTTAAGTTTCGATTTTTTCGATTGTTATATCTATTCTACGGTATTAAATAACTCAGTACTTTATCTGTGCAGTGACGTAACCTTAAACCTATCAATGATAAATAGTTTATTGGTAAAGTTGTGTAATTGGCTTTAAAATTTGGCATAAAATATAAAGTTTAATATAAAAAAATGAAATACTTATTGTGTGCACACTGCACAGCTGTATTGATTTAAGGGGTACCAGGGTTTTTTTATAAAAGCTTTTGACACCAATTTTGTTGACATCGCGCCTTATAAACTGAAGTCCACGCGGACGAAGTCGCGGGCAACAGCTAGTAAGTAATAAGTATGATTAGTTCTATGTTACAATGCAGTAAAAAATAAAACGCCATCTGTTGAATTGTATTAGAACTAAAATGTTCATTGCATCGATATATTTCTGGATTTTTTTATATTATACATAAAATATATTTAGTAAAAAATAAAACGCCATCTGTTTTCATATATTAGAATTAAAATGTTGATTGCATTGATCAGATTGATCTGTTGAATCGTATTAGAACTAAAATGTTCATTGCATCGATATATTTCTGGATTTTTTATAATATTATGCATAAAATATATTTAAGATTTTTGAAATTTTATTTTAATACACATCCAAGACCCAGGAACATTGAAAACTTTTTGTTCCGCCTGCGGGACTCGAACCCAGGACCCCCGGGATGAGCGCTGGCCACGCGCAATGCGAATTCATTTTCATCGATATTTTCATGGAAATAAGATATTTTCCCACATCAAAATGTAGCTTATGTCCTTTCTCAGACTCCAGAATAACTGTGTACAAAATTTTATTGCAATCGGTTCAGTAGTTTTGGCGTGAAAACGAGACAGACAGACAGACAAACAGACAGACAGACAGAGATACTTTCGCATTTATAATATTAGTATGGACTAGTATGGATTTATAGCTTTGGACATTTTAACACGAGTGCTTTCGTTTGACCCGAAAGTTGTAAAGTTTAGTGTAAATAAATCAATTACTATCATAGCCCGTGGGTAAACGAGTTTTAACTATGTAAATAACCGCTCCATTATTACACTCATTCAGGATTTAATTAAATTATGAATTAATTATCATATTATTTTATCGTCAAATTTTTAGTATTATGTCCATATCCATACTAATATTATAAAATTTAAAGTGTGTCTGTCTGTCACCTTTTCACATTCAAACCTCTGACTGATTTTGCCGAAATTTGGTATGGAGATTCTTGAGTCCCGGGAAAGATGGAGATTTTTGAGTCCCGGGAAAGGATATGGGTAATAGGATTCACTTATCCCTGCAAAGTGTACGGTTCCCGCGCGATCATCTTAGGCGCAACGGAGTTGCGGGCATTATCTAGTACTATTATATATTTCCGGCGCATAGTCAAGGTCCCTTATAAGAGGTACTTTTCTTTGTGATGAAAAGTACTCTACATCCTTCCCCGTAGTTTACTCCATAGTCCATACCTGTGCCAAAATCAAAAAGTTCCCTTCCTTTCGGAGTCTATTATGATTTATGCCTTGAGTTTGCAGTAAAATCATTGACAATTAGTCAGCAATTATGACTAACTGATAACTTAAAATAAATGAACCACGCTAGCACAGTTTATTATATTAAAATTTATTTATTGTAGTATCTTTGTATGCAGAATATTAAGTAACGTTAGCTTACAATTCAGCATATAAACGTAAACAAACATATTAACACAACAAGGTGTCCTTCTTTATTGCGAGCCATCAGCGTAAGAGGCGTTTTCCGGGGGCTTTGTATGATGAGTGGCGGCGAAGTAATGAAAAGCGACAACGGCAGCTCACTTACATGAGAATAATTGCATATGCAAGGTTTTACATCATATTATTGTGAACTATATGAACAATACGAGGTTGTAACAAAACTAAGTGATAATACTTTAGGGTTTGTATGTCCCTTACATAAAGTTTACTGGGAAAGTAGCAGCGGTGAAAGAGTAAAATTTATTTTGTGATCTGTTCGGGCAAGCCCCAGCAGCGTCATGAATTTTTCTATACAAAAGTGAAAAAAAAGTTGATCTTTCATTTAGTTTGGTTACACCCTGTAGACAGTTCGACAACTGACAAGGAATAACAGATTCACACACGACAGCTATAATGTAAAGATGTATATTATAGCTCGATAAATCTCATAACATCTTATGAAATCGTTGCGATCGACAAACGACAGCTAAAAAATACATTGGATGTAAAATGGAATGGATGAAAGGCCATGAGACAAAAATTTCCTGAGCTCTGTAGAGTCGCACACGCATTTTACTTGGCATCCTACAAACGCAAAATTTTGAGAGATACACCGCTTACTTTGTCAATATTACTGTAGGAATTAAACATAATATAAGCAAACTTTCAATTACTAGACGTTCCGCGCGGCTTCGCCCGCGTAAATTAGATATTTCACAGACAAATTAGTCCACAAAAAATAGCATATGATCCTTCACGTGGTCTACTTCTTATCTGTGCCAAATAACATAAAAAATGATCTAGTAGTTCGTGAGATAAGCTCTTTCAAATAATTTCCACCGTTTTTTCGACACTTTCCTCTATTTCTTCGCTCCTATTAGACTTAGCGTGATAAAATATAGCCTATAACCTTCCTCGATAAATGGGCTATGTAATACTGAAATAATTTTTAAAATCGGACCAGTAGTTCCTGAGATTAGCGCGTTCACACAAACAAACAAACAAACTCTTCCGCTTTATAATATTAAGCATAGATTTCAGGTAGTGTAAAAACCCTATTATACCGTTACCAAAAGCAACTAAAACTCTACTTAGTACCCTCTAACTAACCAAGTTAACTAGTCGTCTAGCATATTCAAAGTTATACAAAACCATAGCCAGGCAATCTGAGGAGATCACGTCGTGTCTGAGTTATGACGCGCGTACTTTCTAAAATAATGTTACGTGCTAGGGTTCGAGGATTTGGAGAGAAAGACCTGGTGACTCTCTTGAAGACTTTATTAACACTGCACTAACACTAGGTCACAACACTAAGCACTATCACTGTCCTAGGTCGTAGCCAAGTCGCAGGTTTCACTGGTTCACTCACTATTGATCACTCCGAAATCGCCTCGAAGATCGCTCAGATTAAACTGACTTGCCGGACCTGCCTGCGGCTCTTTTTATATGGCGAGACGAATTCCAGAAATTTCCCGATTCACGTAAACAAGTAAACAACCGTGGGAAATTTCTAGGAAGCTCGGGCATGTACCACAATAAAACTGCCGTCCTTGCGATAAGTGCAGTAAGTTGAATTTAATTTAGACCTTATGGACTCAGTCATAAGGTCTAAATTCAAATACGCTAACAAATAAAGGGTAAGCACGTAAACAAACATTGGACCTTTTTAGAAGGTTCGAGTATGTACTTGCGCACCACGTGTCCGTTTACCATGTACCGTAACACTACTCCCCTCTTAGAGATGCTCGTCCCGAGCATCATTGTTACTGCCATGGTAACGCGCCAGACGGTCTATGTGTACCACTTTGAATGTCCCTCTTGGTTGCTTTTGAATCCTGTAAGTCACGTCATTCAATCGGGTAACCACTTTGTATGGGCCGTCCCACTTGGTCTGCAACTTTGGACATTTGCCTTTTCGGCGAGTTGGGTTATGCAGCCACACCAGTGACCCTTCTTCGAAACCGCTTGTATTCGATTTCCGGTCGTATCTGGTCTTCATGTTCTCACTTGACTGTAACCCATTTTCCCGAACCATGGCGTGTATATAACGCATCTTTTCCCTTAAATCGCAGACATAATCTGGTACGGTCTTTGGTTCTTCCGGTGATCCTCCTGTCAAAAGGTCTACTGGTACTCGTAGTTCTCTACCGTAATTGACATACGCCGGGGTAGCTTTTATGCTCTCATGCTCGGCGGTACGGTACGACAGAAGGAAGAGCGGTATATACTTGTCCCAGTCCTTTTGTTTGTCATCTACCAATTTCGCCAAATGCCTCTCAAGGGTCTGGTTAAATCTCTCAACCATTCCATCAGACTGTGGATGGTACGCGGTGGTCCTCGTTTTATGCATTCCCAAAATTCTGCACACTTCCTGGAAGACCTGCGATTCGAAATTCCTGCCCTGATCGGAATGGATTTCTAGAGGCACACCAAAGCGAGATATTACTTCTTCGACTAGCTTAGAAGCAACTGTTGTAGCTTCCTGGTTTGGTATGGCGAACACTTCGGGCCATTTGGTGAAGTAATCCATGACAACCATAAAATACTTGTTTCCTGATTCCGTTACAGGAAATGGCCCAGCTACGTCAACTGCGATTCGTTCCCACGGTGCGCCAACGTTATACAAGCGCAGGCTCCCACGGCTCCTTGTCTGTGGTCCCTTCACTGCAGCGCAAGTAGTGCATTTGCGGCACCAATCCTGTACATCGTCTCGACAATGCAACCAGTAGAATCGTTCTCGCATTTTTGTTAACGTCCTCTTTACTCCTAGATGACCTCCTGATACGCCATCATGCATTTCACGGAGAACATCCGGTACTCTCGTTCTTGGGACCACTATCTGAAGATGGAACTCTCTACCGTTAGTCTTCTCCCATTTCCGGTAAAGTATTCCGTTTTGAAGAATTAGACTGTCCCATTGCGCCCAGTACGCCTTAGTGACAGCGCCAGTGGGTGCAACCTCACTCCAGATTGGCTTTACGTCATCCCGTTTCTTCCATGTGATGATGTGTCGAAGGTCGTCATCTCTTTCTTGAGCCTCTCTCATAGCATCATTCTCCCATGGACCCAAAGGACTTGTTTTCGTTAACTTTAATGTTACTTCATTAGATTCCTGCTTAACACAATGTTTGCAGTCTTCTAAACACGGCCTTCGTGAGAGTGCGTCGGCATTCCCATGCGACTTTCCGCTGCGGTGTTCCGTCTTGAAGTCATACTCCTGGAGTTGTTCTATCCATCGAGCTACTTGGCCTTCTGGGTTCTTGAATTGTAGTAGCCACTTCAAGGCTGCGTGATCAGTTCGCAGTAGAAACTGTCTGCCGATGAGATACTTGCTGAAATGTTGTAGCGTCTTTACGACAGCCAAGAGTTCTCTTCTTGTCACACAGTAGTTTCTCTCTGGCTTAGATAAAGATTTGCTGAAATATGCAATTACAACTTCTCTTTCACCATGTTTTTGAGATAACACCCCTCCAATGGCCGTGTTGCTTGCGTCCGTGTCGACTATAAACTGACCTTCAGGTTGTGGATACCCCAGGATTGGTGTTTCACACAGATGTTTCTTTAGTTTCTGAAAAGAATCTTCGGAAGTCTCGTCCCAAATAAACTGTCGTTTATCTTCTGTCAGCCGATGTAATGGCTTGGCTATCTCAGAGAATCCCTTAACAAAACGCCTGTAGTAGGAGCATAGGCCGAGAAATGCCCGCACTTCGGTTTTGTTCTTAGGGGTTGGCCAATTTTGGACTGCTTCTAGTTTCTCCGGGTCCGTCTGAATTCCATCACTGGAGATAACATGGCCGAGATAGTTCACCTTACTCCTGAATAAACGACACTTCTTCGGATTCAACTTTAACTTGGCCCCCTCTATTTTGGCGAAAACTCGTTCTAAGTTTCGCAAATGGTCCTCGAAGTCGCGGCCAACAATGATGACGTCGTCCAAATAGACTAAGCAAGCCTCTCCAACTAAGCCTGCCAGTACACACTCCATGAGTCGCTCAAATGTGGCAGGTGCGTTGCACAATCCAAAGGGCATGACGTTAAACTGCCATAGACCTTTACCGGTGGAGAACGCTGTCTTCTCCTTGTCTTTTGGATGAATTTCCACCTGCCAGTATCCAGATTTCAGGTCCAGGGTCGAGAACCATTTCATGCCACTCAAGGTATCCAGAGTGTCGTCGATTCGAGGTAATGGATAGCTGTCCTTCTTAGTGACATCATTGAGACGTCTGTAGTCCACACAAAATCTTGTGCTGCCATCTTTCTTCTTCACTAATACAACCGGTGAGCACCACGGACTTGCAGATGGTTCAATTATCTTATTCCTTCTCATGTCCTCCAAAAGGCCTTCAACTTCATTTTCCTTTGCAATGGGTATCCGTCTTGCTCGTTGACGAATTGGGTTCTCGCTTCCGGTATCTATCCTGTGCTGAACCATCGACGTTCTTCCAAGGTCGCCTTCCTGACTGGAGAAGATTTTCGCGTGGCGTTGTAAAAACTTTTTAGCTTTCATGCTCTGCGAATAAGTCAGATTACTCTTGCAGTCATCGAGTAGCTCAGTCACTATTCCATAGTTGCTGGTGTTTGCTGAGTCTGAGCCTGTGATCGAACTACACTTTCTCATCCAGACAACTTCCTCGCACTTTCCAATGACGTCACCTTTGTTCAAGCAGATCTCGCGATCACCAAGATTCAAAACCCTGACCACAGCGTTACTGCTACCACTAACAAGGGTTCTCGCCGTCATTAGTTTTTGCGCTGATATCTTGGTAGGTAAGTCTTCGATCAACACGCATCTATTTAACTTCTTTTTTCCAGCTGGCGGTAGTTTCACCAGCACTCTAGCTTCCGCTCGTCCAGGTATTATGACTTTCTTTACACATTCAACTTTCCCGCAAGCGCCTCCAAGGATGAAAATTTCTTCTTCGCCACACTTGAACACTCCGTCGGCGACATTAATTCTGCAGTTGTGTTTCTTCATGAAATCCAAACCCAAGATGCAATCATCCATAATCTCAGCCACGATAACGTCATGAGGGTATGAGGATCCCCCTACATTAATCGTAACTGATATTTCTCCCAGGACGGGTATTGGCTGACCGGAGGCAGTAAGGAGCCGACAGTTAATTCTCCTCTCATGTCTTCTTGCGGCTTTTACCAGATTTGGGTTCACTATCGTTCTAGAGGCTCCTGTGTCTAGAGTCATTTTGCAATCCGTCCTGTTAATAGTCCCCTGAATCACAAGACTGTTCCCGCTGCATGCTTGGGAGATAACAGTTATCGGGGCTTCCTCCGTGTCAGCCAGCACTCGCCCCTTAGTCCTGTTTCCCTGATCCCGGGCAGGGAACGTGGCCCCTTGCTTTTGCAGCTCCTCCATTTGTTCCAGACGTTCCTCGAGCATTTTCATCCTTGCCATTTGGGTCTCTTTCTGCGGGCAGTTAAGCTGAAGATGGCCCCTCTCGCCGCACTTGTAGCACATGGCTCCAGAACTTCTCTTCGTAGGAGCCTTAACCTCCTTGACTTTCTCAGAGACCTCGCGGATCTTATATGTCTGCCGTATGTCACGCCGAACAGCCTCGACCTCTAAAGCATGCGCCAATGCTTCCTTAAGCGAGGTGTGGTGACGTAGCCTCACTGCAGCTCTGACCTCCAGGTCCCTGATTCCGTCGACAAATGCTTGCACAATATTGGTGTCGACCATCTTGGCGTCAGCTCCTGGGTGTGCCTTCTTGACGAGTTTTTCAATTTCCAACGCCCATTGTTGTAGTCCTTCTCCTGGGCGTTGGACTCTGTCACGCAGTTGGGCACGGAACACGTGCTCCAGGTGTCGCTCCCCGTATCTGGATTCAAGTGCCTCCATCAGGTCTTGAAACCCATTTCCTGTATGCGCTTCTAGGACCGACAAAGCTTGCCCTCTGAGCGCAACAGTGAGAGCGGTCAGGCGTTGTTCATCATTCCATCCGTTGGCAGAAGCAACAGTCTGGAATTGCTGACGATAAGCATTCCAAGAAGTAGTGCCGTCGTATGGTGGCACTTTTACTCTTGGTCCATGTGCCACTCCAGAATTTCCACTACACGTCGCGACTCCTGTGGTTTCCAGGCGCACTACTTTTTTCTGTAGTTCAGTGAGGCCGGTTTTCACATTTTCCACATCCACTCCCAACCCGGTAACGCGTTCGTCCATTACGTCGACGTCTTTACGAAGCTTAGTCACCGTGTCACTAACATCCTTTATAGCCAAAAGCGCTTTTTCTTGGAGGTCCTTTTGTTGCTCTTGTGACTCCTGCAAAGCGCCGAGTTTGCGTTCTTGTAACTCTTGCAAAGCGCCGAGCTTGCGATCATGTGACTCTTGTGACTCTTGCAACGCGCTGAGCTTACGGTCTTGTGCCTCTTGCAAAGCACCGAGCTTGCGGTCTTGTGCCTCTTGCAAAGCACCGAGGTTGCGGTCTTGTGCCTCTTGCAAAGCACCGAGCTTGCGGTCTTGTGCCTCTTGCAAAGCCTGAATCAACTCAATTATGCTTTCCAATTGAAGAGCCATTTGAGGGGCTGCAGAAGCTACGGGCGAGTCAAGGTGGGTAGAGCCAGTGGTCGTGTCTCGGTGGGCTGGGCCAGTGGGCGTGGCCTGAGTGGGCGGGGCCAGAGTGGGCGTGGCCTGGTGGGCGGAGCCAGTGGGCGTGGCCACTCCCAAAGTGGGCGGAGCCTGGGGGGCGTGGCCTGTGGGCGGGTCCCGGTGGGCGGATCCAGTGGGCGGGGCGGCACCCAAAGTGGGCGGAGCCTGGTGGGCGTGGTCAGTGGGCGGAGCCTGGTGGGTGGGGCCAGTGGGTGGGGCCTGTCCCTCAGTGGGCGGAGCTTGGCCCCCAGTGGGTGTGGTCTCCGCAACTCCTCTCTCGGAGTCAATGGCAGCAGCTTGTTGCGCCCTTGTCCTGACACTCCCCTTGAAGTCCTCTCTCGGAGTCAATGGCATCTCCAAATCGCACTTCTGACACCAGTTGTTACGTGCTAGGGTTCGAGGATTTGGAGAGAAAGACCTGGTGACTCTCTTGAAGACTTTATTAACACTGCACTAACACTAGGTCACAACACTAAGCACTATCACTGTCCTAGGTCGTAGCCAAGTCGCAGGTTTCACTGGTTCACTCACTATTGATCACTCCGAAATCGCCTCGAAGATCGCTCAGATTAAACTGACTTGCCGGACCTGCCTGCGGCTCTTTTTATATGGCGAGACGAATTCCAGAAATTTCCCGATTCACGTAAACAAGTAAACAACCGTGGGAAATTTCTAGGAAGCTCGGGCATGTACCACAATAAAACTGCCGTCCTTGCGATAAGTGCAGTAAGTTGAATTTAATTTAGACCTTATGGACTCAGTCATAAGGTCTAAATTCAAATACGCTAACAAATAAAGGGTAAGCACGTAAACAAACATTGGACCTTTTTAGAAGGTTCGAGTATGTACTTGCGCACCACGTGTCCGTTTACCATGTACCGTAACAATAAGCTTATTCAGACCAGAAACTGTACAGTATTTTCGTAAATTAATCAGTGACTGCTAAGCGTAGAATAACTAAAATTAGTACAAAGTGTCTTTACACACGAAATTACTTTGGTATATTTTCTTTTGGCTTAGATTTTCAATTTAATACAGAACTGCAAGGATCCTGTGACACTTGGATGGCATCAGGCATGGATGGAGGAGGTGTGCGGCATGGATGCAAAGCAGTTTATGTCATTCAAAATTTAACGATGGTGTTCGTTTGGACCACATACGACATGATATTGCCAGGAGGACATCATGTGTCAACATCAACTGTCTTTCTAGTGACACTTTACAAGATGGTGGAGTGGAGATTTAATTTTCAAAAAGCCTTGAACAGCTACAAGAACTGACAAAACAGCAGTGAATCATTAATAATGGATGCAGTGATATTATAAGTCACCTGACTTACTAGTCTTACTAGATTATTCCATCCGTCCTAAGCTAGGTTAGTCTTTTTAGATTATTCCATCATTGAAGGTCTAATAATGCGACCTCAAAATCCTCCTTTTACCGCCGAAACTTCCTCTCTTCATTATAAATAATAACCCCTGTCTGACAACGAGGACAAATAATAGTAAAAAGTAATTGTTGTTCTCAAAGAAAAACAAATTACGCCTTTGTCGGACATTTTGCGGTTATTTTATGATTTCATTACGAAAGAATGACAACGAAAAATAATAGAGCCTACAAAAACGCCAGGTCTCAGCCTGGGGTTTATTATTTTATTATGTTCTGCGATTTTTGAGCTAAAAAGGTATTCAAGAGAAAAAGGTATTAGAGAGAAAAAGGTATTAGAGAGATCTTTGTTTGGCTCGATATCAATAATGGCAACAGGTAGGCACTTGATATATTCACAAAGGCCTTAATTATATGTCTACTTCAATATTTAACAATAATATTAAAAAAAATAAGGGGGGTCCCACACAAAAACACAATTTTTGGTCTATGTTTGCTCTATAAAAGTTGGGAACCCTTCGTGCACGAGTTCGACTCGCACTTGGCCGATTTTATTTTTTAGTATTTTTACATGTAAAACGTTAATTAATCTTCTTGATAGAGTTCAATCTATTTGTTCAATTTTCATAAATTATAACGTATTTATCGTAATTTGTACTATATCTGCTTCACAATAAAAAAATAAACAAGCTAGGTCCACCCATAGGCCAGCCCATAACCTACATAATATTCCTTTTTCCCTATTTCAACACGCGACTGTTTTACTTCTATTACGATTGACGACCAATTAATCTAATTATACCTAACTAGAACGACACAATATGCTGTATAAAGCAAAAGCTAGTACATGATGTTCTAATTTGGATAAGTTTTAATGTTTTGAAATTCAATGTTTTCTCTGACTCTACAATAAACATTATCAAAACGATAAACAAGCTATTGATAACAAAATGTAAAGTCTGATAAAAGGTCAGAACAATCGCATTAAGTATAATTTTATTTTTAGTGAAAAAGATAAAATATATTATTCCTTTTTTGTTCTAAAGATATTTTTTTATAAAAAAAGCAATGCGGAAACGCGAACAATAGAATTTTAGAATTTTAATTTCACAAAGTTGACTAAAATAGTAAAAATTATGATAATTCGACACTGAACACTGAATAATTTAGCAAGAAAACTTAACAATAATGTATTTTTGGTAGAAACTCACTGTAATATTTAGTAGCACGTGCTTTTTCGTCACGCGACGGCGAACTCACAACTAGAACGACTGGCACCGAACGCGATTCGAACAACTTTACCGCGTATTTTCGACGCGTAGAGTGTAGTCGAACCCCCAGTAAAAATAACACAATAATACGTCAACCGAAAACAAACTTTATAACCACGGCATAAAGCACAAATTGAAACGGTAACTCACGACAGATAAATCACCATTGAAACTGAAATATCTTTCGCTACTTTCCTTCTCAGGCTAACGACGTATTGAACGAGCGAGATGCAAGACAAACAAGAACAGTCATGCGCTTTGTGTTTATAAAGTTCTATGCTAACTTTCAAACTTCGATCTTTCAAATAATAATTTTATTGTAGTTATTGAAAAAAATGGACATTAGCAACCCAAATAAAATGAGTGAATTTATTCGTAGGTGAATAGGATATTTATGTAGTACATTCTATAGTACATTAAGTAAGTACATAATTCATGTGATGATTCATGGTCAAGCTTTTAAACGTTATCCTTTGGGCTTCTAAAATTATAAAAGATAAATAAAATAACTTACCAACACATGGGACAATAGTATCGTTCCACTTATTATCATCATAGCACCATATGACGCGCGCCCTCTGTCGCGTGTCCACGTAAACATGGTTCACGTTGCACATGTAGTGCGCTACGTGTCTATTGCGGTACACCAGGTAGCCGTTAGATGGCGCTGGTAGAGGCACGCAGCCTACACCTGTTGACATAAGATAAAACTAGATGGCGCTTTTGGTACAACGTTAACAAGTTAGTACATAGAATCTTCCGATAGATGGCCTTGCTTATATGATTTAAATTCTTAGGACCATAGTGCAACTTTCAAAAGAATGGTAAAAATTCATTTCTAAATATTATGTACTATAATAATAACATTTTCTTAATATTATGCTACTGTCAACTTACTTTTATAGTGCATCAGTATGCCACGTTTGGGGTAAGCGCCTTTTGATTGCGCCTCCACGGATATTTCCACTGAGTCCGTGAGTGAGGTAACTCGGAGAGGGAGGTTCACCTGGTCGCAGGTAGACAGGAGGGTCTCCCCGTTGCCGTCTGTGACCGTGATGTAGTCTGTACACTTCTTCTCGAAGGGACCTATACCTGAAATTAACAAACAAGCTTTTAAATATCTTGCGTGCTGATCAGCAGTTTAACGGGCTCTTAAGTTACAGGGATCTAAAGTCTGGAATTTAAGAGGAGTCCACACCGCCCTTTTTTTCATACAAACGTTGTCCCCTGTTTCCTCCCTGGTTAATGCTAGTAAAGTTATAATTTTTTTCCTAAATATCTACGGCCACTAATACAATGCCCCTATGTTTTCTTTTTTTTCATCATTTAATTATTAAATAAGATATGAACGTTCAAAAACCCAAAAAAATGGCCAGAGTTTCCGCTGTGTTCAAACGTCCAAAAAACAGATTTGGCTAGATTATACAAAAAAAAGGAAAACATAGGAACACAGCTCAAGCCTTTCTTTAATCTTGAGTGAAAAAAGTACTTAAATCGGTTATGATTTGGAGAAGGAATCAGGGGACAACGAAACGTTGATTTGCAGTTGCAGGCAGTTGTCTCTATCGCGTTCTGCGGTATAGGCTTGAGGTAAGGGAGACAGCTATAGATATTACTCGTACTTTTTATTCATTTCTCTAGCCCCTGGTGTATCCTCTTAACGTTACAAATTAAGATTACATCTTTGCTTCCTGGGCCCCCCATAGGCTATAAAAATACAAGGTCCCACAAAGGTTCGCTATGCCAGTGCTCTGTTCCACTCATTCTATTCTGTGTTCTATTCCAACTTTTGGACGGCCTTTCTATGTTGACCCTTGACAAACCCAACTGTCCATGCTTATCATCAACGACGATTGTGCCTACTACAGACTTCCCAATCATCTTACTACAGAGTTTCCCAATCATGAACAATCGTGGTCACCGTGACGCTATGACCGTTGATTCAAAAAGAAAATGGTTTATCACAACTAGGGAATGCAATCTCGTTCTCGCGAGATCTCGGCCTTTTTTACCGAGATTGATCTCGGACGAAAAAAAGGCGAGATCTCGCGAGTTTGACGAGATTGCACTTGAGCATAAAAACGTCTTGTTCGAAGCGCGGACTGACACGGACGGAGTTGCGATCACGGAGTAAAAACCAAAGAGGAGCTGGCCTAAGCAACTGTGCACTGTGATTTTCAACTAGTTCCTGAATTTTGACTTCTCGTTGTTTTGTTAGTTATAAAATAACTGTTTTATTACTAAAAGATTTGTGTTTGATAATGTGCGCTTTTATAATTCTGGACGTCACGTTATCGTGGACGCCGGCTTCCACGATAAAACGTTGGGTACGTTAAATGCCCTTTTGAAATGTAGACGTCGTGATGTTCTCTAACGCGCACGTTAAAAAGTTATCGTCGACGGAAATTTAAAAGCATAACCTTATATTTCCATACATTTTACTTCCCTATGTTATCGTTTTACCGCGGACGTCCATTATATTAGCGCCACGTCCACATGCAAATTATAAAAGCGCACATTAGAAGAGAAGACTGGTTGTTTCTTTCATTTGTTATTAATTTATAGATAATAGATAAGTACGTCAAAGTTCACTACTTAAAAATTATAGACAGATACGTCAAACAATGTTTGATGCCTAAAATTCTATTGAAAAATATGTGAAAATGAATGTTATAATATATAACATTCATATATTATAATACTTATAATATTAATAACTTTTTTCGTAATTTATTCAAATATTGTGATCATTTGCAAAAAAACCCACCAAACTGCTAATCTCGCGAGATCTCGCGGTATTGTATTCATATACTCGCGGGATCTCGCTTGAGTTCCGATCTCGCGAGATTTGCATTCCCTAATCACAACCGTTGAGTCAGAAAGAAGAGACGCTCTTCTGGCGGAGAAGCTCTTCTTTCTCTTTCACACTTACTTCTCAGACTAACATCGAGGAAGGTCAGTCGTATCCGCTGCTCCGTCGCCTGCAGCCGCCACCGGCAGCGGTCGCCGACGTAATAGTGCGGGTAGCCTGGGGTCCGCACGTACCCCTCGCTGTCTGGGCCCGATGCTGCTAGCGACACCTCGCGATTGCAGTAGTGGATTGACACTAGGTCTGGAAAGATTGAAAGTGACATAATATGACAGATGTTTGACAACTACATTTGCCGCGAAAGACCATACGGCTACATAGCTCCGCATGGTGGCAGGTGCAAGGTAGGAAAGTGTCAGATAATATTCTTGTTGATAGTTCTTAAAACACGATTTCACCAGACGGGGCTTCGTGTGTTTCGGTTCTGAATACTAAAGAGCAACTGCAAATAAAAATATTACTTATATCGAAAACTCTCTTAGGGCGGCCATAGACGGACCGCATCTTGCAGTCGAAACCGACTGCAAAATGCGTTCGCCGCACGGCGATCTGCAGTTTTCATACTAAATTCATATCCGCAATACACGGACCGCTCGACTAGTTCTAGAGCGGTCGGTACGAATCATGAAGCTACGAGTATATGGCACCTACGAATTTCAACGCGGCCGCTCTAGAGCAGTCGCTCCCGAGGGACGAGTCCCGAATGCAATTTGCGGTATGTGTATGGCCAGTCCCCGACTCCCCGACTAAAGTTTTGAAAGCATTTATCTGAAGATCTTGACAGAAGTGTATATATTCAATAGCTTTGTTGTTTGGTTAATATTTTACTTTGGACAATAATTAGAAATGTATTTAGTAGACATACTTCTGGCAAAAACCTCAAACACCAGGCACCAGCCATAAAATATAATTTCACTATATACAATCTACAAGTTACAACTGAATCATCATGGTACTGAGTCCCAATATTGGCAATAACTCGGTTCAGTAGCTGCCCCTTATCACGATCAGATGATCCCGGGCCGATAGCACGAGCCGTTCCGCGTCCGATCATTTGTCAAATTCCCCATTAAAACTTATCTGACAGATCGGACCATGTGGCTGCTCTAATTCTGATCCAAAAGATGCGTTGTAAATAAATATAAAAGTAGTCTCCATAGTGTCTTGGCTTTGGCCTTCTTTGGCTAGCGGCCTAGTAATCAGATTTTTCATAAGCTAGGTGTTTATAAAGAATAAAAAAAATATAATTTTTAGTTGTAAAAATATTGTATCGCAAACAAATGGCAAAAAATCGTTATTAATTTTTATTGTTTATAGATAAAAGTACTAGATAATATACTTAGTAGGAACGTCAACATGATCCAGGGGGGGCAGCAGCCCCACCCTCCCTCGGTACGCACATGCCGTCAACATACTCAATTGCTTTTGTTCTAAAAATGTCCAAAATTTGATAATAACGACAAAAGACATTATAAAATATAGCTTTTCCACCCCTCTTTCATTCCGTCAAAATAAAACTAACCCTATTTCTTGATTGATAAGGTATATTTTCGTGTACGATGTTTCGTACACTGATCCCCACTTAACACAATAATTATTAAAATGTGTCATCACAGTCGCTCAATATTAAATCTCTTTTAATTAGAGAGCTGACATGTGTAATTGCCCGAAAAAGAAGAAAGAAAAGTTTTTGTGATCGTGGACAAAGCACAGAACACTAATTGTTAATAAAGTAAATATTATGAAAGTTACAAGAGTCGACGACACGCAAGAAAATTAAAGACTTTAAAGTACGAGTACCTACAGCTTTAAAAAGGGGAAATAATAAAAGGAGCGAATAAAAAATTACTTTGCGACTTATAATGTACTGTCTTAATAACATGAGCGGTATTAATTTGACTAAGCGAAAAACAAACTAAACTAACGACTAATATTGATCTTATATCTTTAAACGAGCAATTCTTGTAATATATATTTATAGGTATAATTGGAATCTCGGAATCGGCTCCAACGATTTTTATGAAATTTAGTATATAGGGGGTTTCGGGGACGATAAATCGATCTAGCTATCCAGGTACTTTATAATAAAATCCAGAACGAGCTTACAAAATGTGGATTGCGATTAATCTATTTCAGATATTAAAATTCTATCCGAGCGACTGTATTACTAAGTGACTGGAAATACATAGCGGGCAACTTCAATATTAAATATTTCTACATAATATTATTATCATGACTTTACTGACTAGTGACTAGGTAATAGAAATGATTGAAAACTTTTGTATGGCACTTTTTAAAGAGAAAAATAAATGTCAGTAATACTATCACGACTGGTTCTGTACTACAGAGCTACCGTCTACAAAGTCTGTAGACTGTAAGAGAGCTGACTAGTTCGTATCTAGAATTTATAAGTCCAGCTAGTGCTGGACTTGTCAAAAATCCATAAGACTCATTTGAGTGTTCCCCTCCACGGAAATCTTTAGTAAAAGGCGAAAGATTTATACGTTTTGAAGGGAAACCAGAGTTAACAATAAGGAGTGATCGCAGAGTAGTCAACAAAAACTTTCGTGCTACCGATAGCGCGATGTAGAGCAGACACAGCGACATCTAGCGGCGACCTTAGGCACTAATCGTGAAGCTCTCTCGTAGATCTTTCGCGGTCGTGTAAACTGTCGAATAAAAACTATATTATAGTTACACATAAAAGAAACTCTACTAATAATTGACTCTACAAAATCACTCGAGCTCCAAGGAATAAGAGGACTAAAAAGCAGGCAGAGTTTGCTTGAATATCTCCGCAAGTTCTCCGCAGTATCTTGCGACAGTTAAGCGACAGGCGTTTAATAGCTACATAGTTTTATAGTGTTTCTCGGAGCTTGCACTCGAAGATTCCTGTGGGAGTAATGACCAATGGCTATATGGCTCTAATTGTTAGTGAATTTCACCTCCGACTCCTCATTAAACAATAATTTACTTCACACAAAGCGGGCTTTGTTAAATAATTATGTAGAGTTTTAGAGGTCGGAACAAAGTAATTTGTTTGACAATCTCTAAAACTCTACATAAAAATAAGTTTAAGTTTATAAAGTAGGAATTAAGTATTGTGTAACGTTTTTGAGCAAATAAATATTAAATTATCGCTCGAAAACCTGGGGCTTGAGGTTAATGAATCAGATAATAATGTGAGTGACCGCCGAAATCCATTAATGAATGGACAAAAATGCCTCAACATTCGCCGATTATTATTATCGCTACCAACACAATATCGCCAAATCTTACTACGTTGGCCAGATATGCTGATTCCAGGGTGAATGAAATAGTATATGCTGATTCCAGAGTGTAGTGTGTACCACTGTAAGTAGTCTATACAATATTATTTGTTTAAAACCAGTTTTATCCATTTGGTTGACACAAGTATTTTTAATCAAGATTAGTCGTTGTTGAGTATGTGCAACGAAACTCCCGTATAAATCAACTGGAGCTAGACAATTAATTAAACAACTAAGTGTTATTCAGCGCATCTGTTACTTGTAAAAAACAATAGTGAATCTCCACATGCAAGTGAAAGATAATTTTATAAGGATTATTTAAAACGATTAGTCAGTAGACGGCACAATTAAGTATTTTTGATTTCTAATAGCAAGGGGGCTAGACTGAGTCTGTAGATACGATATAGATAAATATATGATAAGCACTTAATAGTAGATACGATAAATTTTGAAAAGACTTAACAATCTATAACTCAACATTGATAGAACTCTACAATGATAGAGTTTTCAGGCTGAAATATAGGGTTTTGTAAATTTTGATTAAGCACATTTAAGATAATCTGATTATACATTATTTTCTCTACATAAGCAGTACATCAGCCTAAATAATATTCTCAATCGATATTATCAAACCTTGTATTTCAGCCTGAAAACTCTATTATGGTTGAGTTCTATCGAAGATAAACTAAAGTGTTGATAATTGATATTCTACTTTTTAAAGGGTAGTATTTAATCGAGTGACTGTAAATTACAGTTTTGGGTGTCAAAATTACTAAATTTGGGTTACAGAATTACTATTTGAGCGACTGAGAGTGAGTGACGAGAAATTAACAGAACAGCTACTTAGAAATTATTTATTTGAGTTACTTAAAATACAAAATGAGCAACTTTATCATTTTTGAGCGACCTAATATCTGTTTGAGTGTCAACGTTACGTCCTGCATTTTTTTTTTCAATATTTGGCAAATGTAATTTTTATACTGAGCGGCATTTTATCTTAAATGAAGTGTTTCGAATACCAAAAACCACTTTGAAAAATACACTAATGAGCAGAGTATAATGAGCACACATTAAAACAAAAAAAAATGAATGTGAAATAACTATTTCATGAAACACTTTCATTCAGGGACTACTACGGACAGGGATAGAATTTTTTTTTATTACTATCAAGCAAATTTTTTGTGCTTTCATTTGGATAAGAGGAACAACAATTTTATATGTGAAAAAAAGGGGTAGCTAACAGAGATAGAAAGGTTTTTATACTTTGATTTGATGATCCCAAAACATGTATTGTTCTATTTGTAGGAACTTAAATTATATAACGGTAAAAGTTTAGAATCATACCCAACGATTTAGAGGGGCAGGGGAGGAGGGGGGGTAGGGGGAGGGTGGTAAACCCCGTTTATATATAAAATCATTAGTTAGTAGAGTCTCTTTTATGTGTAACTATAATATTATAGTTTTTATTCGATAGTTTACACGACCGCGAAAGATCTACGAGAGAGCTTCACGATTAGTGCCTAAGCTCGCCGCTAGATGTCGCTGTGTCTGCTCTACATCGCGCTATCGGTAGCACGAAAGTTTTTGTTGACTACTCTGCGATCACTCCTCATTGTTAACTCTGGTTTCCCTTCAAAACGTATAAATCTTTCGCCTTTTACTAAAGATTTCCGTGGAGGGGAACACTCAAATGAGTCTTATGGATTTTTGAAAAGTCCAGCACTAGCTGGACTTATAAAATCTAGATACGAACTAGTTATCTTTCTTACAGTCTACAGACTCTGTAGACGGTAGCTCTGTAGTACAGAACCAGTCGTAATAGTATTACTGACATTTATTTTTCTCTTTAAAAAGTGCCATACAAAAGTTTTCAATCATTTCTATTACCTAGTCACTAGTCAGTAAAGATAATAATATTATGTAGAAATTGTTTTTATTTTATTTTATTTTATTTTATTTTATTTAGGTAACAAACAGCCATTATACAAAAATACTTAAATATAAGTTTACAATCAAGCCTAAAGTACCATTACTTAATATAAAACTAACACATATTATGGTGAATTCGTAGCGTTGAGTCATTAGAACACATTGTGTATTACATACAAAAGTTTAAAGTATATGGTAATATTATATAATAACACCTTACAATCATCTTACAATATTATATTATTGTACATTAAACAATGAGTTTCTAAAATACTAGAGTAGCAATGTCTTACAAAAGATTCTCAGAAATGCGTAACCACTTTTTTGTTCAAAAGACAATGTCAAGTCATATATTCGTTATGTCATTATGTATGTGAGATATGCCTGCAGGCATCTTCGAAGTGGCAACGCGTTGCTACCGTAAACATCCAATCTAGTTACGTTAGTAACATAGAATATCATTGACATTAAATGTTTACAACTGTACTTATTTAACATGAGTCCAAAGTTATTGTTTAAATAAATCACGCACTTTTGATTTATATGATAATAAATTGTTGCAAAATATGTCAACAGTGTTTAAATTTTTGTTATAGTGGTCACAAGCACGACGAAGAAAAGAGTTTTTTGAGTAGTTGGTTCGTGAGAGAGGGATATGAAATGTATTCTTCGATCTTGATAAAAAGTTTGGGATTTTAAAAGAAATATGTTCTAATAATGAAGAAGAATCAATATAATTGTGTAATATTTTAAATAAAAATATAGCATCTAAATATTGGCGCCTCATTTGTAATGGTTGCATGTTATGTCTCAATTGGGATGACTTGTAATCACAGAATTTAGTATTAGTTATATAATCTAATGATTTTAGAAATTTATTTTGGATTTTTTCAATTCTTGCAATGTGTATTTCGTATTGAGGGCTCCAAACCATGCTTCCAAATTCTAGAATACTACGTACATATGCATAATATAAAACTTTTAAAGTTTCGGGCTTTTTGAAGGGTTTACCTAGACGCAGAATTAAGCCTAGTTGTTTATATGCTTTCGACACAATAGTGTCTATGTGGTGATTAAAATGAAGTTTGGAGTCAACAATCACACCTAAATCGCGTATTTTATCAACGCGTTTGATTTTGATGTTATCAATCGCATAGTCAAAACAGATAGGGTTATATCTGCGCGTAAACGAGATAGTGTAACATTTGTCGACATTAAGATAGAGTTGATTAGTCTTACAGTAATATTCAAAGTTATTAACATCCGACTGAAGTTTCGCGCAATCAGAAAGAGACTGTACAATTCTGAAAATTTTTGTGTCATCAGCAAATAAAAGGTGACAGGAATCGTTTAGTGAGCATCCTATATCGTTTATGTACAGCGTGAAAAGAAATGGCCCAAGATGGGATCCTTGTGGAATTCCTGATGGAATTGCAAGGAAACTTGATTGAAAACCTTTAATGGCAACGGCCTGACTCCGATTTTTCAAATAGGATTCAATCCACCTAAGTAGATCACCGTGTATACCGATCCTTGATAACTTGTTTAATAATAAATTATGATTAATTTTATCAAAAGCTTTAGAAAAATCGGTATACACGGCATCTACCTGGCATCCAATATCAAGAGCATTAGAGATAAAATTTGTGTAAGAAACAAGGTTAGTGTTTACACTTCGGCCGCGAAGGAAACCATGCTGTTCGATCCCTATATGGTGATGGATTTGGCTTGCAAGTTCATCAGTAATAATTTTTTCTAAAATTTTTCCAAATATATTTAATTTAGAGATGGGTCTATAATTAACGATGTTACTTTTGTTACTACTTCCTTTAGGTATTGGTGTAATAAGAGCTTTTTTCCATATATTTGGGAAGTGACCCTCACTAATTGATTTCTTAAATATGATTGTAAGAGGCAGAGACAGTTCTTTATACAGTTTTGTTATTAACATGGGGTGAATATTATCACAGCCTGCACCTTTATGTACATCTAATTGTTTTAAGAGCTTACTAACTAAAGTTTGTGAAATATTAATTGAATTTATATTAACCGGACACATGTTAGATTCATTTAAATCCAAGTTATGATGCATTTGATTACTAGAAACAAATACAGAATTAAAGTAAGTGTTAAACATGTCACAAATTTCATGGGTATCAGCAGAAGATCTGTCACCATATGTCATGTGGGTAGGTATGTTATTTTGTGAAAATTTTGATTTTATAAATGTCCAAAAATATTTAGGAGAAGTTGCAATTTTTTCTTCTGAGTATGAAATAAAGCTATGGTAACATTCATTTTGTAGTGTTTTTTCTTTTTTGCGTAAATATATAAACTCTGCTTGGTCTAGGCTATTACCATATTTTTTCCATCTCGAATGAATTTTTTCTTTTTTACGAATTAATTTAATTAAAGCTCTAGAGTACCAGGGAGGATATCTGTTATTAATACTAACTAATTTTTTGGGAACAAATTTATCTATCAATTGGTATAAAATTTTGTAAAAATGTGCTACTGCACTTTCTGTATCAAGATATTGCAACTGCTCAACCCAGTTTATATCTAAAAGACTACTACTGATGCTTTCAAAATCTGCCATGTGATAGATATGTTTCAGACGGTCTTTATCCTTTAAATACAATACTGAGGTTAAAGTGAAATTTATCTCGAGCGATTTATGGTGATCATCTTCGGGAGTAAGTGGTGAAGAACATGCAGTAACATTGCAGTTATGATTGCTCAAAACTAAGTCAAGAATTCGACCATTTATATTAAAACAATTATTGTTTTAATATAAATGGTATTAATGAAAATGTCTTTGATCTCCACGTAGATAAGTACGTAGTAAAACTACGTTGTTTTTGTATAGAATATCATAGATACAGTACTCAGTTTAGTCAATAAAACTCACTGTATGTTTGCCGTATGAATAGGTAGGTATATGATATTCCATAAATATTTGTACTTATCGAAATATTAAAAATAAAATATAACAAAAAATATATTCCTATGAATAACATATTAGAATATTAGATATAAATTCTTCTTCTTTATTACATCGGCCCCTTTGTGATTATTGGCACGTGCCGAAATCGCCACAATATACTACACCGAGTCCCATTACAGACCCCAGACTGTATTGTCCCTAATGCTAACGAGTAGGTACGTAGGACGTGGGAAATTCGACAAGTGCCAACACCAATAAGTACACGACACAAAAGTACCTGAAACTTCATTGTTAAAGAAAACTTACTCAAAATCTGCATTTGAATTCGCTTAGAAGTTTCTAAGTAAAATGAGTAAGACTAACAAATTATTAATGCGAAAGCAAGTATACGCTTTTTTTCAATACAAGTAAACGCGATAAACGCGTTACTTAAATAATAATGAATGCTAAATGACATATACTTTATCTATGCTACTTTTGGTCGTTGCCATAGTACCGAGCTTATTTACGTCACTTCATTACTATTCTTTACAATAAAGTACTACGATACAAAATGCTATTTTAACTACACAACAGAGTTGGCGACGAGGATGACTGCAAACTTGAAGAATTGGAAGAGGATTCGCGCCTCTATACGCGCACAATTTTCGAGGTGGGAATCATACATAAACACACTACATGAGGATCTTGATTACGCAGAGACTCATGTCAGACTACAACGCCTACACGAAGACTTCCAATTACTTCGAGAACTACAACAGAACATAATATGTGAAATACCTGATGAAGAATTAGAAGATGAAATTGAAACAATGCACGACATTGAGGAGGAATTCATATCCATCAAACTAAAACTCCTTAATATGCAACAACGAGTTGAAACTAATTCTCAAACTTCACGAAGTTTTCAATTACATATTACTGAGAATAAACCTACACGCTGCAATATATCAGAAGAATATTCAAGCAAGGAAAACCTACAGTCTACGAAATATTTTGAGGATCCAGCTACAACTGATGGCGTCATACATAAGCCATTAACATGTACACCTACGGAGCCGAGCACACAGAGCGAAAAACTACTACAAGAAAATATGAATACACGATGCGAATACGATTCCTCTGACAGAATACAATATACAACATTGAAGAAAGAAAAAGATACAAACGACATTCGGAAAAGAAAATATATAGAACGGAGCGAATACAAAATAATGGTAACTATGCAAGGAGGAGCGAAAAATATTTCTTATCTGGTATATTCCAAAGAAATACAACAAACAACAAAAAACAAAAACAAGTTCAAGGTACGTAAGCATAAATGGAAAGAAAAAAAGAAGAAGCGAATAGGAATACGTGAGAAAGAAGGGATTCCTTTCCATATACAAAATCACATACACACTTCAGGAATATACGAGAGACCTACAAGAAAAGAGCCACTGCAATTTACATCGAATAAAGGAGGAGGAGGCGGATACCAACCTAAAACCAATACTACGGATGCTGTAACCTAACCTACCTACAGCAGCTCTTGCCTACGCAAGGCATTCTGGAATAGCGGGGGAGAGCTGACATATACTTTATCTATGCTACTTTTGGTCGTTGCCATAGTACCGAGCTTATTTACGTCACTTCATTACTATTCTTTACAATAAAGTACTACGATACAAAATGCTATTTTAACTACACAACACTAAACAATTTCAGATGACAATTGATTTGAATATTATACCTTAAGTTCCGGAAAAGGATTTAAGTAAGTATAGTTTTTATCACTGAAAATGAATGGTTCCCGCAAGCCCGCAAGATAATCGTATTTCTGCACAAACGAAATTGTAAGCAATACGCAACTTTGAATGTGAAATTATTTAAAACCAAAAATATGACGATAAATATTATTTAAGTATAAACAGTAAGGTAAGTAAACTAAGCCCATAATTACAGTAGTGTGATGGCACAAATTATCACTACCTACATCAATGGGTCTCCAGTTTAAATTTCGTGAACATGCGCTTGTGCGCCAAACATTGTAATAAATACTCCCAATATCCTACTTTATTGTTCGATATATTCCTTTTTGGCGACAATAGCAACCATTACGTTGTATTTCACGCATTAACCGGGTGGGGAAATAACAATATTATAAGCCAAATGGATACAATTTGGGGCACATTTACCCCAAACGGGGTCCAATTGCCCTTTTGATCGGCGTGACGCTGATGTCACGCATCTGCCCGATATTGCCGTGCAATCGATGTCACGCCTACGTTTTATGGATACAATCACAAAAATAAATATTTGTGGCGTGACTGAGGACTTCTCTGGAGTATTGTTCGCGAAATCGGGTAAAAAACCTTTCTATTTTCATCCAATTCCCGTAAAAGTATTAGATAGGTTTATCGGTCTATACCACAGACATAGATCAAGATGTCTATGTCTGTGATCTATACTCTATAGTCTAGACTCTAGAGTCAGGGCCGATTCATAAACTCGTACTTTATTGAGAAGAAGGTGTGGTCGCGATGACCAAAGGCTTCTTTCTATCTAATACCTCGGAAGTCGATTCGATTGCAGGATGTCCTACTCACACGGCAAGTGAGACAATTGGAATTTGAAGCGACTCGAATTTTGAGAAGATGTCTGGCCTTTAGACAAGATTTAGTCGGTAGTTTATAGGTTCTGTAGGCGAGTGATTCTTCAAAAATGATTCTCCGAGTCACTTTCGTGGGATTTTTTTATTTTCGAGTTATCTTTAAACAAATGCAAATACCTTTAAGGTGCTCTAAAGATAATAAATACGATCTTTAAGGCTTGTAAATCGGTCCATAAACTACTGAGATAATCAAATTTAAAATTTCGGTCCCCACAAAAGTTGCGACAAACTCCACGAAAGTTACGATTGAATTTTCTAGGAACAAAATATGGATTGAAATCTTTTTTTCCTTAAAAAATAAAATAAATTAAGATCAACAATATCATCAATCAGTTATTATTTGAAGTTCGTGAAGAATAAGTGGTTTAGAAGGTCATATAAGGGGGTTTTCAACTAAATATGGAGATTTAGGACACAAGATCATAATATTTTCTTCGATTCAGATTGTGGGATATATACGAGGGGGGATATACTCTCGTCTGAGTATCGTATCGCATTGCATTTGGATCGGACGAGAATGCCGCGTCCTGCTCTAACAATGTCATTTCACGTTTGTTACAGTAGGATGCGGCATTCTCGTTCGATTGTTTGAGTCTCACAACGGTTTCGTGGTACAAGCCCTGTTTCGGTTTCACTTTCAACTAAACCTAAAGCCTCAAGCCTAAAGGTAAGAAAGCGCCTTTTCCGTTTCAGTTACGTTCAATACTTTGATTGTTAATAAACTGAAAGTATTTCACATTTCCCGAGGACGGTTGGCGCGAGGTTCGAGGTACTAGCACAAGGTCGACCTCTGACCTTTGAGTTTCTGCGACTTCCACTAATTGATTGCTGTTGCTGTGACCTTTTAAAGTGACATCTATATATATATATAAATGGATTTTCAAATGTGTTAGTCGCGCTAAAACTCGACAACGGCTGGACGGATTGGGCTGATTTTAAAATATTCGTAGAAGTCCTGGGAAGGTTTTAAAGTGACACGAAGTTCACCGGGAGTCGGGACAGCTAGTATATAATATAGTTTAAATTTAAAGTTGTTTATTCTTTAAGTTTAAAGTTGAGTCACAATAATTTAACTTACAAGTTACAACTTACAACCCTACCTCACTGCAAAATAATATTTATATGACCCCTAGATGATTAATTTCATTGTACTGTGTATAATATTACGTATAGCTATACTAATATTATCTATTACAGTGGTCCCCAACCTTTTTTCATACGGGCCACAAACATGTTTTGGTCTGTCTGGGTGTCGCGGGCCACAACAAAAAATTTTTAGGGTTAAAAAATAACATTCTGCAAAATTAACGATTTAAAAATGGAAGAAATGTAACGACTATCACGTAGACTTTACGTTATATTGCCAGTGGGAGTGAATTTCAAAATTGTTTAACATCACGCGGGCCACAAAATAAAGTCCCGGCGCGGCGGGCCGCGGGTTGGGGATAGCGGATCTATAACGGCCGTTCCCAATATTTGATCTATAAATGGTTTTGCCCTACTGGAGATAGGAATAGCTCACAATTGACATAAAATATATTTCTCTAATGTCTAATGTGAGCTATTCCTATCTCTAGTAGGGCAAAACCAGAGAGAGATCAAATATTGGGAACGGCCGTAAGTATTAAGTACTAATATTATAAAGCGGAAGAGTTTGTTTGTTTGTTTGGACGCGCTAATCTCAGGAATTACTGGTCCGATTCGAAAAATTATTTCAATGTTAGATAGCCCATTTATCGAGGAAGGCTATAGCCTATATTTTATCACGCTAAGACTAATAGGAGCGAAGAAATAGAAGAAAATGTGGAAAAAATGGGGGAAATTATTTGAAATTCCTTATTATCTTAAGAACTACTATTGCAATTTTTATGTTATTTGACACCTATGAAGAATAGACCACGTGAAGGGACAAAGGCTATTTTTTGCGGAAAAATTTACGGTTTCCGTGAATTTCCTAAGCCGCGCGGAACTTCTAGTTGCGTGATATTATTACGCAATACGTGATAGAAAATGCTATGCAATAGCTTTACCGCGGCAGTCTCCGAGTGCGATACGTATTTTTTTAGTTGTTAGGGTATTTAAGACGTAGAATGTAGACGACTTACCATCGAAGCATGCGTACTTGATGTAGACCACCCCTGGTGACCACCGCCTGGACCGCGGGTAGTCCTGGCCCAGCAGGAAGCTGCAGTGGTTCACTCCTGTACACCTGCAACAAACATTCCCTTGTAAATCAATGCTAAAAATATACATGCGAAACTATGTCTGTCTTTACCTCTTCACGCCCAAACCACAGAACCCACTTTGCTGAAATGCGCAGATACTTTGAATCCGGGAAAAGAAATAGGATACTTTTTAGGAGAAAACTGTAGGTATGGTTCCCGAGCGATAGATAAAATTTTGGCACAATGGTGTTGAGAGTTAAGTAATGAAACTTTTAATCTAGAATCTAGATACATACACTTATATATACAGGGGACGGCTACTGCCTACTGGTAAAGTTGCGGTGGTTCAATCGTTTTTTTTTTTTTGAGGTTTTAGTGGGTAGACCCCACGCCTGGGCAGTCGCCTAATAGGTTTAAACTTGAAAAGCAGTAGGTACAAATTACATTGACCATCGTATTTTTTTCAGGAGCGTAGAAAGTTGCTTACACATAACAGAAAAGCTCCGAATCATGCTGTGTCTGGACTAATGAGAATCTAAATTGTAATGACTAGGAATTCTCATTTCAATTAATTTTATCTTTGAAACGTTGCAACTGGTAAAAATGTGCAGATCATTTTAATAAAATTACAATTTTATCAAGATCGAAACACGGGCAGCCGGCTCCCTAATGTAATTGATTTTAACCATTTATTCCTGTCTGACCACCTGTGGTTAAAAAGCAGTATTGAATTCGGAATTATTCTTCGGAATAATTTATTATTCTTAACAAAATACTATTTTTGGACAGTTTCTAATAAATAACTACAGACGCGCAGGACAAGGAACGCGAGTGTTGCGACTAGGGTTGCCAGATGTCCGGTATTTAAGCGTACAGTCCGGTATTTTCGAGGCTTGTCCGGTAAAAAATTAACGGTCATACCGGACAGAACAATGTCCGGTATTTTGAGGAAAGTTAGTGTTACTGGTACCTAGTTTTAGGTGATTTTAATTTTTTTAGAAGCTCCTACCTTACTTTTATTTCGTTAAGTAAGTTAAAGTACTTATATAATGGCGACCATAATTTATAATATAAAAAACTGTATTTTCTCGGGCTTAGCCTAATAATTCGAACGCACACAGGCCTGGATATCACGCGCGAATGTGACATTCGAATTTCGAATCAAGACAATAGGGCTCAAAATATATTTTCTGGAATTTGGATCTATTCGCCCAATAAACCCACAATTTATTTTATCATTCACCCATAGACTATAATTGACACCAAATTGCATAGACAATATCGACGACAGCTGGCGCGCTCCATTTCACGCAACATCGGCTTCCAAATTCAAATTTTAAATAATTGTTTTATAACTTGTTCATTATTGGTCGATTATTGGCAATAAAAAGGCCAGAACCAATAAAGACCCCATAAAATTTAAACGATTGAATGTTTTATACTTAAGTTAATATTTTATGTTGCATGAAAACTACTTACTTAGTAGCTATTTAGGTAGATATAATATAACAAAACTTAATATCAATCCTTTAAAATAATTACTTACTTAAGTACCAAAAATGTCACAAAAAAGTTAATAAAATGTGATATATTTTCACGAAACAAATTAAAATTTTCAACTTCTACCCTTTAAAATTTAGATTGCTTTATTAATGTGTACTAATATTCTCCTATTAAATACGAATGGGCTACTTAAATACTCCAAGTTTACGACGCTTACTTAATAACATGCAAAATAATTTATTTATCATGCAAACGTTCCGTATAACGGAGCGGCTAGCGGAAGTGACGTCACGCGCGGCACCGACTTCCGGCCGTACCCCACCTGTGACTTCCAAATTCAAATCATCACCTTTCCAAAGGGGAATACCCCAGGTTTGCCACTTGGTGTTTTTATTGTTTCGGTGTTTTTAAGGGCGGTCTATTTGTAGAAGTAATTGTAACAAATGGTTTTATTTGTATCATGAGATTTAAGATAGCTGGGTAAAATACTAACGTTGGATTTTTTTACTTTAATCAAATTGGGCCCTCTTCAAATAGACACTGGTAGAATTATCGGAATACTATCAGATACTAGGTACTTTAACTTTTAAAGTCTAATAAGTTGTACTTTACTAAAAAAAAATATTTTAAAATACATACTCGAACTTTAAATAATATCTTCAGTCTCTGTATGTCTGAATTCACGCGAAACAATTTTTAAGAAATTTGGTACGGAGATACTTTGGCTTCCGGGAAAGAAAATACAACCCTAAAAATGCAACGTAATTCCTCAAAATTACGTTGCATTTTTCCTCAAAAGCAACGTTATTTAAATATTTGAAAATATTTCCTACGAATACTTTTATTAATACTTATAAGACATTTCAGTACAACGAAGTTGGGAGCAACATCCACACTTACTAATATTACAAAATATGCGAAAGTGTGTCTGTCTGTCTGTTACGTGTTCACGCGCAAACTGCTGAATCGATTTTGCTGATATTTGGTATGGAGACACGTTGAGTGTCCCAGGAAAAGACATATTATGATACTTTATATCCCGGTAAAATGTACGGTTCCAGCGCGGTATACGAATTTTTTGCGCAACGGTTTTGCGGGCATCAATTATTATTAGTCTTGTTTAAGACCACCCTTTATATAGGGTGTAACAAAACTAAGGGATAATACTTTAGTTAGGGCGGGCATGTGTTCCTTGTAGAGAGTCCACTGTGAAAGTAGCAGCGCTGAAAGATGTTTTTTTTCACTTTTGTATGGGGAAACTCGTGACGCTACGACCATACAAAAGTGAAAAAAAGTTGGGTTTTCTGCGCTGCTACTTTCACAGTGAACTCTCTACAAGAAACACGTACACACTCAAAATTATTATCACATTAGTTTTATTACAGCCTGTATAATTCCTACAATATTATGATAGTACTACCTATAGTACCTAGTATGAGTAGTAGCCAAATAGAATGGCTTGTACAAACATATTTGAAACGTGATATGAGGGCATAGTAACACGAATATTTATAAACCACAAATGGGCTTTCAGTGTTTCTGTTTCTCATAACAATAACATACAGAATTAGACTACTGGTGTGAACAATAAATTTGATACTGCGACTATTTTTACTGAGCGTATTTATCATAGAAAGCTAAAGATAGAAAGACTTATTTGAGTTCCTCCATCTTTAGTTTCGTACGAAAAGAATCTCTAGTTGTATGTACATCGGATCAATAGCTCTGTGGCACGACACTTTTTTTAGTTCATAAAAAAAACACGGGTTGCAAAACCGTACAGCAGAAAAGGCACAGATTTTCGCCGGGGCGGTAAAAAGAGAGTACTATGATTGCTCTCCTGCGTCGCGCCGGCGCAGCAGTCTTACAAACTTTCTGCCAGGTCACATGTCCTAAAGCGAGTTTACATTTGTACACACCAAAAAAGTGCACAAAAACCTTTCTTTAAAAATTGTTTAGAAGCAATGTTATGTTTGTTTGGTTTGGTACCGGTGCTCTACCATATAAATTGGTTGCGGTTTGGTCTCGGTTTTCGTACACATCAAGTGCTACCGTATTCGTTTACACATCTAGGTACTTATTTATTAGGGAATAAACAGTGACATATAAGTACTACTTACGTATATTACCTCAGTAGGAATAAATAATAAATTCGTTTATTGCATCTATAAGCAAAACCTTAGACTTAGAAGTTAGATTTAAAAACCTTTTGTAACAAAGTATCTACCACGTGTCTATGGGATATACAACCTACTGACATAGACGGACAAACAACGAAAAGTCATCAATAGCATGGAGTATTCAAAAACATGGTATTGCTAAAACTTTGCTGTAGTATCCATCCATGCATGTAATCCATATCCACAGGATACTACAGCAAAGTATTAGAAGGACCGAACCCTAAAAAAAAACAATAGAGCCGAAAGGTACAAGCTAACATTTGCTCCCGTCACATAAGAATAAAATATTCAAAGTCCGTTGCCGGTTCCATTAATATTATATTCTGGGTAACCCTGCTGTAATCCACTGGAAGTAAGCCAGGGCATAAAAAGCTGTGGTATAAAAATGTACAGTAGTTTAGTAGAACGAGGTCAGCTAAGGCTTTTGGCAAGCTAAGCACTCTAATTAGTGTGTCCTTTCTAGCTTAAAAGATTTATGGGAAGCTATGTAGCCCGCGCTTATTAGCTGGCAAATTGAGAAATATTTGAAGAAAAAAACGAAACTGTGGGCAGCTATTTGTTTCAGTGGGACCCTAGACGATCAATTTTACTGAGCAATTGAACAGTATTATTGAACAATTTATTTGACAATAAGATTGAAAGGCGGGCGCGGTCCTAGGACCTTCGATTAAGAGTTAAGCCACCTTCAACAAAAAGTTACGTACAGTGCTCCCAAAGTGATAATGCACATAGAAATTTTCGTAATTTTTCAGCAACGGTCGTATTTCCCGAGCGTCGTAATTCGTCGCTGCAAGCGCTGTTTTAAACTTAACTTTAAGAAAAACAGCGCTTTGCAGCGACGCGCGACGTAGAGACGCCTGACGTTGCTTGGACATTACCATGGTAACGCCGCGATGGCTTCCCGGTGACCGGCGACAGCGGACAGCCACCGGCTATATGATATTTACTTCTTTTTCCTTTGAACAAGGTGCAAAATGCAAGTTTCATAGATTCGTGTGTTTTCGTGATTACGACAATGAGCGAAGATTTCCATGCGCATTATTAATTTGGGAGTACTGTAGTAAGTAGTTATTTAGTAATCTGTGCTTAAGCACAATAATTACTTTTTATCTTATTTTCTTCTGGATAACTCTCATCTTTTGGATAAATCTCAAATCTGCCGAATATTTTTGACAGCCAGTTGCAGACCAGAGCAGTTGATGGTCGTTTCCACCTCTATAGGGGTCATAAACAGGCAAACCTTCAGCTTTTATAAAATGACGCAAGTCTGGCTGCCGCTGGCTCTTGGGTGAAAAGCAAAAAAACACAAAAGTAGAAGACAAAGACCTTTGACGCATACATTAATTGCCTTTTTAGGGTTCCGTTCCCAAAGGGTAAAAACGGGACCCTATTACCACAGTGTAACTATTACGGCATTTCGATGTCAGTCCGTCTGTCTGTCTCCAGGCTGTTTCTCAAGAACCACTATAGCTAGATTTCTGAAATTTTCAGAGATTGCGTATATCTGCTGCCGCTATAACAACAAATACTAAAAACGAAACAAATTAAATATTTAAGGGGGGCTCACATACAACGAACTTAATTTTTTGCAAATTTTTGCTCGATATCAATAATGGCAAAAGGTAGGCACTAGAAATGTTTAAACAATGTCATGCAGGAAATTTGCGATGCGTGTATGCCAAGGGTGCGGCCGCTTGGACCTCGGCGTGGAGCGCATTGGTGGCGTCCAGAGATAAAGCAGTTGCGAATTGAGTGCATAGCTGCTCGGCGCCGATATGTCAGGTATAGACGGAGGCGCAATCGAAGCCAAGACGAGGAAGACAGTCTGTACGATAGATACCGTGCGGCACGTCATGCTTTGAAGGACAGCATCCGAGATGCTAAGATTGAAGCATGGGAGGAGTGGCTTGCGACTCTGGAGCGGGATCCTTGGGGTAGGCCCTATAAATGGGTAAGGCATAAGCTTCGCCCTGCCGCCCCACCTCTTACCCAGAGTCTTGATCCAGAGCTGCGCGAAAATGTCATGTCTGCACTTTTTCCGCCGAGAGCTGACTGGTCACCACCGATAATGGCCCCACCATCGGATGACTCGGATGATGAGGAGGTTCCACCTGTAACGTCCGCAGAGCTAGCAGCAGCCGTGCTTAAAATGGGAGAGAAAAACACAGCACCTGGCCTTGATGGTGTTCCAGGGCGCGTGTGGGTCTTGGCAATGAAGGAGCTTGAGCCGCAGGTGCTTGATGTTCTTACTAGATGCCTGGTCGAGGGTCAAGTTCCCTCCCGCTGGAAAACGGGCAAACTGGTACTCCTCCGAAAGAATGGTAAACCGGCAGACCAGCCGTCGGCATACAGACCCATCGTTCTTCTAGATGAGGTTTGCAAGATCCTGGAAAGAGTCATCGTTGCTCGTATTAGCCAGCATTTGGACAGAGTCGGGCCAAATCTTAGTCCTAACCAGTTTGGCTTCAGAAGAGGTCGTTCAACAATCGGCGCAGTGACGCAGTTGCGCAATATTATAAAAGAAGCCGTACCCCGGCGTGGGGTAGTTTTGGCGGTATCTCTAGACATAGCGAACGCCTTTAACTCCCTGCCTTGGGCCACAATTAAAGAGGGGCTAAGGTATCACAAAATTCCTAAATATCTGCGCAATACCATCGGCAGTTACCTTTGTGGTCGCTCGGTGCAGTACCCGACGCGGGTGGGCTGGGAGACGAAGGAAGTCGTGTGCGGTGTCCCACAGGGGTCGGCTCTCGGGCCCGAGCTGTGGGACATCGGTTACGATTGGGTACTGCGAGATGTCTACCCACCCGACGTAGATTTAGAATGCTACGCCGATGACACTCTAGTCGTCGCGCGTGGAAAAACGTACAGAGATGCGGTGATTCTCGCAACGGCGGCAGTTGCACAAGCTGTGCACCGTATCCGCGCGCTGGGTCTCGACGTAGCCCTCGAAAAATCGGAGGCAATATTTTTCCATGGACCGAGGAAAACGCCGCCCACAGATCTGGGCATAACAGTTGGCGGAACCAGAATTGTCGTCAAGTCAACCATGACGTACCTCGGCCTGGTTCTTGACAGTCGCTTGACCTTTAAGGACCATTTTAAGCAGCTGTCTGAAAAGGTCAAAAAGACTGCTGGAGCATTGGCATGGCTCCTCCCGAATCTCGGGGGTCCGAGCCTTAGCTGCCGCCGTCTTTACCTTGGCGTCATTAAGTCGATGGTAATGTACGGTGCGCCCATATGGACAGATAACCTGCGCCCCGAAAATCGTTTGGTTCTCGGGAAGCTGCAGAGGACAATGGCGATACGAGTGGTAAGGGGTTATCGTACCGTCTCGAAAGACGCCGCATGCGCATTAGCAGGAAGTGTGCCTTGGGACTTATAGCATTGATATACTATCAGCTCTACGTCCTGTTCTAAAAGAGTGGGTGCGTAGGAAGTTTGGTGCTTTGACGTTCCGCCTCACACAGGTATTGACTGGACATGGTTGTTTCGGTCGGTACCTGTGTGAGATAGTTAAACGGGAAGAGACAACAGCCTGTCACCACTGTATTGAGACATGTGACACGGCCCAACACACGATTTCGACGTGCCCTGCATGGGACAACCATCGAACGGACATGACAAATATTACCGGACAAGACACAACGCTCTCAGCATTAATACGTGCAATGCTGGAGAGCCAAGATAAATGGCGGGTGGTGGAGAACTTCGCGGAAGCAGTTATCTCCGCCAAGGAAGAGGCCGAGCGCGTGAGAGAAAGGGCGGCGCGTCTTGGTTCACTTCGCTCGAGAAGGCCTAGGCGAAGACGGGCGATCAACCAGCCAAGCGAAGCGCGCAAGGGCACTACCTACCTTTTCTCGAAACGTTTCGTCGTATTTTTGATCCCTCGTAACTTTGGTTTGAATAATGCCAGATAGTTGAAATTTTTAAGATATAATGACATGGGTATAGTTATTAAATGCGCAAATTTTGAATATCGTAGCTATTATACTTTAGATTTTATAGGTGTCCAAAAATCCACAATTTGGTCACTGACTCACCGATCATCAAAACTGTTAGGGTACTTCCTGAAGTCTTAGAAAGCTGAAATTTGGTATGTAACATAATATTAGTACTGAAACAACATAAAAATTATCAAACCCAACTTAACCTATATCCGTACCATTATAGAGCAAAATTAGGCAAAAATTTGTGTTTCTTGTATGGGAGCCCCCCTTAATTTTTTATTTTATTTTAATATTATTATTAAATATTAAAGTAAACATATAACTAAGGACTTTGAGAAAAATTTAAGTACCTACCTGTTGCCATTATTGATATAGAGCAAAAAAGGCCAAAAAAATCACGTTTGTTGTATGGGAGCCCCCCTTAAATATAAATTTCATTTTGTTTTTAGTATTTGTTGTAACGGCGGCAACAGATATACATAATCTGTGAAAATTTCAACTCTCTAGCTATTACCGTTCTTGAGTTACAGCCTGGAGACAGACAGACGGACAGACATCGAAGTCTCAGTAATAGGGTCCCGTTTCTACCCTATGGGTACGGAACCCTAAAAAATGAACTAAAAGAAAAAACAACGTAAACCAGCTTATAAAAAGAAATGAAATCCCACCAAAAACATTTTCATGTAAAAATGTTGCCAAGATGAGAACATAATATTATATATTACATAATACGAGAAGAATCTAAAACTCTACACATTAGTCAAAATCGGTGGCTTGGCCATTTTGTTATTCGCCAGGGCTTTGAACTTAATATACAGTAACTAATAATAAATGGCCAGGCCACCGATTTTGACTAATGTGTATAGTTTATAGATTCTCCTCGTGCGGCTGACACATTATAATATTATTATCAAATATTTTGCCGCGCATTAGGGTAAAATTAAGGTTTTTAGATTTAGGGTTGAGTATGTAAGGTTAGAAACTTGGCTCTACATGAGATCTCACTACTTTTTGACACGACGAACTATAATATTATGTTCTCATCTTGGCAACATTTTTACATGAAAATGTTTTTGGTGGGATTTGAAGTTCTCGTGCTGCAAGTTGATTGATATTTGATAGTCATATGTAACTCATAACTCATTTAAACATAATCGGATATAATATATTATATTATAAAAGACAATACAAAATCGTAGCAATTTTTACTAAAAGCTGACCTTTTGATAAATTTTACCGTATTTAATCAATCTCTGCATCACATCCTATCATCCAAACAAGACAAAGCACGGATGAAGTACTTCCGAGCCCTTATGTAGGGCACTCTCTGAGGGCACGTGATGGACCACGTGGTCTACTGCGCAGTTTGCCCTTTGAAGGGACAATGGATGCACATTTGTGCCCTATTTTTTTTTAACTTGTATAAGATTCAATAAGGTATCGCAAGGGTCATCAGTCATCACTTAGCGATGCGTAATGTCAAATCCATTAGTTTTTGATATTATTTAATTTTATTTATTATTATTTGAGTTTATGAAATTCGGAAACCTTACGGCTAAACAGAAGAATAAATAGTTACAAATGAAACAAACACGAAGGCCAATTACAAGTTTTCACAGATAAACAGAAGGAAAAAACTTAGATACTTTGAAGACAGTGGTTAACAAAATAATTATTGGTTAAGGATTATGGTGAAAACAGTACATTGCAGTACAGAATACAAATTATTATTATTAAGAAGAGAAGAAAAAAATTTTTGAACAAGATCGAGTTCATTTTTGAAACACGATTATATCAAACTTTAGGTTGGGTTGCACCAGAGGCGTGGTTAAAGTTTAAGTTATGGTTATAGTTAAATATGGCGTCCTTTAGCTTTAACTTGAACCTTAACTTTAACCGGAGAAATTCACAGATGTCTGTTGCGTTTATTTTTTTATTGAAGCTACAGGTAACGGGATTGAGGGTATAAAAAATTGAATTATCCGTAAAAATCGACAGAAAAAATATAACACTGTAAAACATAGTCAATTTTCAGATATACGTATGAGCGGAGGTTAAATAATATGGCGTCCTTGGACGCCATATTTAATTTTAACCAAAGATTTGACATTTTGCACTGTAGTTATAGTTAAAGTTACAGTTAAAGTTAGTTGGTGCAACCCAACCTTAGAGTCGAAACCATCGATTTCATGACATCAGGCTCTGAGTACCCTGGTTTACAAAGCTTTATTAAAATGGTTCATTCTGCGTGCCCTATCTACAGACATCTACAGATTATTGTATCCTAAATAAATTATTTTGAAAATTAATGAATTAAAAATATGAATAAAATTTCGCCTCTTCGAGGTCATGACTCATGAGTTGTGACATTGACATGAAACTTATAAGTCCTGTTTCCTTGTAATTAATAACATAGGTCGTCACGGTACGCTTGAGATTGTCTAGGAGACTAGGACACACTTTCAACCATCTAGACATGATACAGAATCTAGATTCCGAAAAACCTACCTGAGGAAACTTCTTAAATCCGAAAAATTCTAGGGGTTCTGTTAAAACAATTTATACAAGGTTGACCTTAAGCCTCCATAGACCATTTTGATAAAAGCATTTAAAAAATAAAAACTTCTTAAGTCGATAGCCCGAGACAGAATTTCTCAGTACAAAACACTTGACGAGCAGAGCAAACGTAGAATAAGCTAGGGGTGGGTTGCACCAGAGGCGTGGTTATAGTTACAGTTATGGTCAAATTATGGTTATAGTTAAGGCTAACTTTACCTTAAACCTTAACTTTGACCACAGTGACAGTGGCAGTGGTCCGACAAGGCTTTAAATGAACGTGAGCGGGGGCGCTGCTGGTAAAGGAGAACTGTCAAAAATTGCGTTTTTGTATGATGACAGCGTTAGTTCCTTTTTTCGTTACGTTCATTTAAAGCCTTGTCGAGCTCAAGGTTATCGTCAAATATGGCGTCCAATATTGACTAACCAAAGATTTGACATTTTGCATTGTAGTTAAAGTTACAGTTACTTATAGGTAGTTAAAGTAAGTTGGTGCAACTCATCCCAAGAAGAAGAGAAGAAAAGCTGAAGAGATTATTATGTGTACAAAACGATCGCTTTATCGGGAAAAGCGCCTCGTCACTTTTATTAAAAGCCATATTTGTGTACACTGTATACGGGACAAGCGGCTCTATTGATCTCGACAATATGTAACGTACACTCTGACACGTAATAACATTAATAAAAACATAATCCTCCTTTTAAGGACAGTGTGGCAACATTTTTCATAAAGGTACTATTGAGGATTTTGATTTCATAGGCAGTCCTATATTATGTGGTTTGTTTAAATCAAGTCCATTGGATAGATCACGACTTACAATATTGATTTGACAAAACCTGACCAAATAACATAGCTATCTGCTTATAAAACAACTTCTCTGATGCAGGTACAACGGGGAATATCTTGTTGTATTATAATTGAAAGCTTTGTAAATAATTAGTTTCTTTAAAATATATCAAAACGGCAATGTCTGTCGTCAACTATACCAAGTCTTAGATCGATGAGATATTGGGTAGCTGCGTCGGGCTGTCGTTTTAAATAATGTTGAAGGCTGACCCGCGCATTTAACAACTTTTTAACGTCTGAAAGTTAAATTGAACAGCTCTAGCTAGCACAGTGTAATGTGAAGGAGACCATCTTCGAAGTTACCCTATTGTGCTACTAGTTTGGTTAGATAATAATGAACCTAATGGTTGGCTGCAATTAATTCAATGGGTTTCCCCTGCACAAAAAAAAAAGTTGGCTGCAAATATTGATGAAAATCAGCCAAATGCGAGTCGGACTCGAGCACGAAGGGTTCCGTACCGATATAGAGCGAAACCACAGAATATAATAGTACCAAGCGAAAGTAGACAAAAATTGTGTTTTTTGTATGGGGTTTTGTGAAAATTTCAAGTGCTTAGCTGTTACCATTATTGATTACGAGCAAAAAAAAATAGCACAAAAAACGCGTTCGTTGTATGGGAGCCCCCCTTAATTATTTAATTTATTTTGTTTTTGTATTTGTTGTTATAGCGGCAACAGAAATACACAATCTGTGAAAATTTCAGAAGTCTATAGCTTTTCTTGAGTTACAGCCTGGAGACAGACGGACGGACATCGAAGTCTCAGTAATAGGGTCCCGTTTTTACCCTTTGGGTACGGAACCCTAAAAAGTCTGGGTCTGCAAGAATTCGTCTCCATAATCCGCAATTATCCCTATATCGTTCGACGTCTATATCACGGGATACATCATATCTGTATCCGTCTGGAGGTCGGAGGTCAAAGGGCATTCGTACCATTCCACCCCTTATATTGTTTTGGTGGTCGAATGATTTTAATCTTTATTATTTTTTATATTTTATGCTATTTTTTACTGTAATATTATATGCTCTGTATGTTTTTTATATTGTCCCCAAATGGGTACACTAGAGGTATAATCATTATGGTAATTTTCCACGATTCAGCTGTTTAATTATTATTTAATAAATAAATGAAACACTATCCCATACTTAAAATCATCTTTTATTTTTATTTTGTAGTGACCAATTGATGGTTATTTAAGTTTACACTCAGCTTTTACCTTTTTGGTAATTCTGTGTTTGCCCACGCGCTAAGTTTGCTGAATGCTGATGCCTAAATTGCGCGTATCCGCCAGCAAGCCAAACTTTAGCGGTTGTGCCTGATCGCATGATTATTATTTCTTCTAAAACAATAAACAGAATGGAATAGCCTGCCAATTCTAGCTTTTTTTTATTCGAACGTAAAATGTTGTAATAGTCTTAACTCTGATGCATGGACCAAACCATTTTATGCTTTTTCTGTGTAGAATTACGTGTTAAGTGAGATAGGAGCTTTGCTTAGTTCCGACTTCATCACTACGGACTACCGCTGGCTTCTTGCCAAATGTTGCCTGTGTAATGTGATAAAACTTCCTCAGTAAGGCAATAAATTCTGCTTCACACGCTTAGTGCTTAAACTTTTCCTGACACAGGGTTACAGAATTACAGGACTGGGAAACTGTGAAATAATATTTTATCCAGAACTTTGTAAGCGTATAAAAAATGTTTTAGCACTTTTATTAGTCTATAGTTTTACAGAATATGAAACCAAATCAGTTATTCTCTTTTTATGTAAGTGGACAAAAATAAGAAGAATGTAAAATTAATTTGAAGTTGGTCTTATTGGTCTATGGTTTTACAAATGAAACCTAATAATCTATTCTCTTTACAATTAAGTAGAGAAAAACAAGAAGAATGTAAAATTAATCTGAAGTTGGTACAAGTTGCAAAATTGTAGCTGTAATGTTAATAGATCAACGTTCCTACTACGGAAAAAATTCTCGTGTCACAGTGTTTTTGCGCGAATTCCTCCAAAACGGCTCAACCATTCTAATGAGATTTTGTATGTACATTCGTTAGGCCTGGGAGTATGTTTTTATCTACTTTTTATATTGACACTAGAAATAATTTATATGGCAAAACAATGTTTGCCGGATCAGCTAGTATTGATGTAAATATTTTCATCTTAAAAATTTGGCTTGTTAGCATTAATAACTTTTTTTTTCCTAAAAATATGCATAGATTAATAATTTATCTCAAGAATTTCATAACATTGCTAATGGCACAAATATTGGAGACCCAGAAAAATGCTGACGAGGTCTAAGTGACCTCTCGAGACCCTCTGAGGGTACTGGGGATGGTTCCACTTCACTTCACTTCCCGACCAGACAACAATTGAATACATTTCGTACTTACATCTTACCTATTACTTTTGCAAATACTATTTAAAAAACAACTAAGTATAAAGATGTTGTATGAAATTTTTATTTTACAAAAGTATTTTTTATTAACAAAATATTCATTTATATTAAAACATCACTACATAGTATAAAACAAAGTCGCTTTCTCGGTCCCTATGTACGTTTGTATGCTTAAATCTTTCAAACTACGCAATGGATTTTGATGCGGTTTTTTAATAGATACTAGATAGATTGAAGAGGAAGGTTTATACATTATAAGTATAATAACCATTATAAGTATAATAACATCCAATAAATAGTGAAGAAAGTAGAAACACTATTATTTTAGAGGTTTCAAAGATGTACATAATATATTTTCTTCCATTAACATTGCCAACGCAGGCTTAACCCTACGAAATATTTTATCAAAATAATGTACTTAGTATTGTACACAATGAAAAGGTCTACAGAAAACTCCGCGATGGTATATGTCTATCTCGTATGGATAACAATACATTTTTTTGTCATTTACTTTTTACGCCAAATAATGGCTTATTTTCGAAGCGATTTAATAACCAATACAGCATTAATCCTTTTCAATTAAATACTTTAAATATATTGTTGATTTAATATAGATCTATATGGCCCTTTACAGCACATGATTTAAATTAATATTTTCGAAGATATTACAGACTATATGACGCCCGCAACTCCGTTGCGCCAAAATTCGTTTATCGCGCGGGAACCGTACATATTTCCGGGATAAAAAATATCCCATGTCCTTTCCCGGGACGAAAAGTATCTCCATGCCAAATTTCAGGAAAATCGGTTCAGCGGTTCGAGCGTGAAGAGATAACAGACAGACAGGCAGACACACTTTCGCATTTATAATATTAGTATGGATTTAAGAATTGTAGGATGCGAGCCACGGGTAGTAATAAATTTAATATTGTATCAAAACTACTGGATCATTTTAATTATTTTTCAGTGAGTAACATAGGCTACGCTAGTAACTAATAAAAATATTAAAAAAAAAATGTATTTTTCTTCTCTTCTTTCCTTTATATGTCTCCTAATATTAAATGTCAACATTGAAGTCATAAAAGCAAAGTGCCGAAACCACTTAACTATGGTTTAGTATCCGTATAAGAAATTATGTCCCGTAAAACTACATTCCCTTCACTGCCCGCGAAGACTTAGCTATCTTCCATCCATAAAGTTCTCAAACAGAACAATTTTTTTTTTAATTTATTACCCGATTTTGGAAAAATACTTTTTACTTTCATGTAATGACTGCGATCAAGATGTTAGTTACACTATTAGGTACTTACCATAACAAGACGTGAGTGGAAGAATAAGGTAAGTATAAGTAACATGAAAAAAACTTACCGTTTTATTGCTTAAATGGAGGCTTTTTCCGGCCCTAAGGCCGGAAAATTTATTTGAAATAGAAAAACTGTAGATTAATAGTGTAGCCAGATATAATAGCCAGGTTATGAAGTAGATAAGTAACAAGTTTTATGAAAATAATAAGGGAAAAAATGAGTTGTTGTCCGTATGTTACGAAATGTTACTTGGTCGATTCTTCCTCTCACTTTTTCAATTAGACAAGGTAATTGTTCTGTGCTACGTTACCTACTTACTTTATTTTGTTACAAATGAAAATTTACTGTACAGTTTTTATATAATACACCAAACCAAGCCGGTATTTCAATTTCAAAACCAAAAACGGAACCACTAAACCTTCTGTATCAATTTTCAAATTTCAGGTCACGGTTTTAACATGAACTCACCTGTTTTCTAACTGGGTGAATGACTGTAATGTTTACTGACAATAGGAATTGGGTTACAGTGAGCATAGCCTGGATGTCAGTTGTAATTACCGGAAGCCGTACAAGATACCACTCGTTTCTAATGCTCACATACGAGAATAAATTCAACATTATTTAACTTTTATTCTTTATTCCAATTGGGCGGCTATAAGTGTGTTAGCTATCGAATTTGGTAAGAATTGAGATGATTGTATGAAACATGAAAACATTTATTAACATAACGCGTGGTGGGATATATACATGTATATCCCACCAGCTACTTCGCAACAGTTGATGGTCTTTTGTATTTATGTTTATAATTTAAAAAAAAGGAGATCTTTAAATTGTATTCTTTAGTGATGGTTATAATATTACTAGCTGTTTGACCGAGCTTTGCTCGGTATTCGATAAAACACGAATAAAATGACATTTTCTAAAAATGGTACCTATCTAGATCGATTTATCGTCCCCGAAACCCCCTATATACTAAGTTTCATGCAAATCGTTGGAGCCAATTCCGAGATTCCAATTATATATTTATATACAAGAATTGCTCGTTTAAAGATATAAGATAAGAGATTTAAATAGGCAGTAAAAAGCGACCGTCACCTTTCTTTATCTTTAGAGTTTTAAGCGTTTTGATTTCCCTTCATTACAAATTTTAACGCGTTGCAATCGACTTAATTTTCAAGATATCAAAAAAATAAAACAAAATGTATGTTTTCAACATCACTGTACCCAAATGGGTACGGTTCGCCAATGTACGACATTTGTACCCAAATAAGTACAGTTAATAAAATCATTTAAAAAATCTAGCCATTAACTCTATCATTAATCTGTAACAATTTCATTACATTAAGTAACATAATGCTTTCATTAATAACGAACCATTTCACTAAGCCGACTGCGAGCGGTCGTTGCGGTCAAAAGACCTTAACCGCCATATTACTTTAACACCTATCGCAGTTTCGGATATCTGCGAATGCGGTTAACAAAATTGTCACTATAGTTTTACAGAACAAAAGAAAATATTATACTGTATTAGATCTAAATTCGGTTACCGCACATTTTTCAAGTTGTAAACAGCTATCGGGATTCGTTCTGTTATGGGACTAGAGTTTAGCTTTCGTCAAAATTGCAACAGCTGTTCAAGCGTAAATAATAAATATGTAAAAGACAAGACACTTTTTCATCTTTGCGACTTGTCTCATTGTTATTGAACCAAACTCTTTATTAATAAAAACTTTGTCAATCTCTCAAAAGTCTATTATACCCTCTATAACGCACATGCTACTCCTCTGATATTGCGTCTCACGGGAGTCTGTCGTATATCTTGCTTCATGCCGTTTAGTCCTTAAAAAAAGTTGACCTAGATCCTAAATCGATGTTGGCAAAGTTCCGGTGGGTTGATCGTGCCCGTAACTTTGCCTAAGCGGGGGGGACTCCCCCCCCGCTTAGGCAAAGTTACGGGCAAGCACCATGGGGTTTTAGTGGGAAGTTCCTCGGAAAGTCCCACATACCCCGGCCGATTTCCCCAATCCGCCGGGGATGCGTAAAGCATTTTCCCATGTAAAAAAAAGATCCTAAACCGACAATTTTAAGATGCCTGTACAATAGGAAGTAGAGTCTCC
Organism: Aricia agestis; assembly: GCF_905147365.1. Lineage (NCBI taxonomy): Eukaryota > Metazoa > Arthropoda > Insecta > Lepidoptera > Lycaenidae > Aricia > Aricia agestis. Next base: position 25,001,318 of record NC_056406.1, on the reverse strand, counting down.
ATGATTTCTCAATCTCACTTTGATCCTGTCCTCAATACTCAATATGTCAGCCCTATTGTGCTATTGTGAATCAATATCACGGATCACACTTAGCTGCAGACCATATTACCTAAGCAGCAAAGTTCGGAATCGCACTTGATTTGTACTGGGAAAATTAATTTTCCGCGAATCGAATAGACCATATTATCTGGGTAGTAAGGTACACAATCGTGAATAATTTCTATAGGCAAATCGTTTGTTCTGCAGAAGATATTTTCCCTAGAATATTAATGAATGAGTATCGAGTACCTTCGTAGTAATTTGAGATTCTATATTATGTATAACATATTATATAATTTATATAAGTACATTATTTATTAGGGTTCCGTACCCAAAGGGTAAAAACGGGGCCCTATTCATGGGACTTCGATGTCTGTCTGTCCGTCTGTCGAGTTCTGAAATTTTCACAGATTGTGTATATCTGTTGCCCAGCCGCTATAACAACAAATACTAAAAACAAAATAAAATTAATATTTAAAGGCGGCTCCCATACATGACACAACAAACGTGATTTTTTTGGCCTTGTTTGCTCGATATCAATAATGGCAACAGGTAGGCACTTTATAGTGTCACAAAGGCCTTTATTATTATGTCTACTTCAATATTTAAGAATAATATTAAAATAAAATAAAAAATTAAGGGGGGCTCCCATACAAAAACACAATTTTTCGCCTCTATAGCGGTACGGAACCCTTCGTGCGCGAGTCCGACTCGCACTCGATTATTTTAAATATTATTACACCTACTAGCTTTTAATTTACTTGCGTACCTATTTTTATTTGTATAGACATAATATTATATCAACACCTTCATATGTTATTGAGTAATAATCGAACAACTAAAAAAAATGTATTCGGCAGAGTATAAGGGAACTTTTCGTTCAAACTTTGAAAGTAACTGAGATGATGTTGATAGTAGTTTAAAACACGTTATAAATGTACTTACATTCATTGACCATTCAAACATTGTCAATAACTATATCGGTACTACGGAACCGGAATATTGCGCTTGGCCCGACACGCACTTGGCCGGTTTTTTATTTCCAGTACCTATTAAATTTATATACCATTTTGTCGGCATCATTAATATCTGCATTCATGCCGAATTACAGCTTTGTAGGTCTTATAGTATCTGAGCAAAACCGCAGACAGACGGACAGACGGACGGACAGACCGAAACTATAAGGCTTCCTCGTTGACTACGGACCCGAAAAAACTGCATAAAAATGGATGTTATATGAAGTGTGTAACACTTCCTTCACGCAAACCTACTGAACTCAGAACATTAAATTTTATGTCATATTAGCTATAGGTGCTCAAAGAGATTTTGATAAAGCTAAATAATTATAGAACTACTGCAGAGCAGCGGTAGTTTAGGCTTTAGAGCATAATATACGTGGGAGAGCCATGCTTCGGCACGAATGGGCCGGCTCGACCGGAGAAATACCACGTTCTCACAGAAAACCGGCGTGAAACAGCGCTTGCGCTGTGTTTCGCCGAGTGAGTGAGTTTACCGGAGGCCCAATCCCCTACCCTATTCCCTTCCCTACCCTCCGCTATTCCCTTCCCATCCCTACCCTACTACCCTATTCCCTCTTAAAAGGCCGGCAACGCACCTGTAGCTCTTCTGATGCTGCGAGTGTCTATGGGCGACGGAAGTTGCTTTCCATCAGGTGACCCGTTTGCTCGTTTGCCCCCTTATCACATAAAAAAAAAATAGGCTCTTCTTGTTCCTACAAAAGGACAATGTTCCATTGGAATACCACATCAAAACAAGAGCAAAAACTACACTAAAGTAAGTATTTATCAAGATGATTTAAGTTTCTGAATTCTGAGTAAGTATGTTAGAATAGATACATTTTCCGATTCCTTTTCTTGTTTATCTGATCTTCTGAGTTTATTGGTAATAATAAATCAGAGAACCCTTGCCATTATTTCTAAATTATGGCCATCCATTCTTATGGTGAGGGTGTTTCCCATTTGTATGTTTGTATGGCTGGTATTATCACTGAAATTGTTACCAAGCTAGAAATAAGTTAATAGAAGTGTAATATGCAAACATAATATAGCTAACATAAACATTTAATTATGTTACACTAGAGGTCCCGCGCGGCTTCGCCCGCGTAAATTAGGAATTTTACAGAAACCGTACATTTTCCCATAAAAAATATTTCCCCCGTTTTTCCCACATTTTCCTGAGTTTCTTCGGTCGTATTAGTCTTAGCGGGATAATATAATATAGCTTATAGTCTTACTCGATAAATGATCTATCTAACACTGAGATAAGTTTTTAAATTGGACCTGTAGTTCCTGAGATTGACGCGTTCAAGCAAACATACTCTTCAGGTTTATAATATTAGGTAGGTATAGATTTTTTTAATTATCGCTCGACAAACTCGAGTCTCGATCTAAAAGACTATGAAATGGTATAATATGGTAGTGATGATGATGATGATGAATGTAATTTGCATAGTAGCATATGCTTTCTGTTCTTAAAACAACGCCGAAACTCCCAAACTTGTATCTATAAAGAATCAGGAGTTCTCTCAGCACCTTCCGAACCACGGTATACCAGGTATATCTCGGTGCAAAATCTTACTTGTTGGTAGCATATGCTTAGAATACTTCTCACGAAACCGAAGTCACCACATGTTTCCCTATAAGTTTTGAGGAGTTCCCTCGATTACTTATGGATCCTTCATCAGATCACCACTTTTGTGAATATTATACCAAATTGGGATGATACCCTATATACCAAAAGAAAAATTTTGAAAACGGCGGAGTAATCGTTAAATATAAGAAAACGAACATAACACCTCCTCCATTTTGAAAGTTGGTTAAAATTGTAGCCTATGTGTTATTCTGATGTATAAGCTATATTATTGTAAAGTTTCATTAACATCCGTTCAGTAGTTTTTGCGTGAAAGAGTAACAAACATCCATACATCCACACATCCATACATCCATACATCCAAACAAACTATCGCCTTTATAATATTAGTAGGATTAAAACAGTTAGGACCTATTCCTAATAAGCACTAATGATGAGTTACGACTTAGAAGTTAGAACCAATTTTTATCGATTTTTAACGTAATATAATACAGGTTCCCTAGAACATTTTTTTATTACTGTCAAGCTAATTTTTCGTGAGTAGTGGCGAGTAGCTTCATTTGAAATACAATTTCCGCTGTGAAAATTCTCGAAAGTGGTAGAAAGTGGTAACAGAAAGGATAAGTCGTCGTTGACTACGGAACCCTAAAACGGAACCCTAAGCTCAGCGTGCCGGGGCCCGGGGCTCATCGCAAAAATCCGCCTCCATACAATTTGTATGGAAGCTGAAATCCGCTGCGCCCTGACACAGTGTGCGATACGCGCATCCGGCGGATTTTTGCGATGAGCCCCGACACGCTGAGCCCCGGCACGGCCCGTCTCAGTTAAGGGTGAGTTAGTTCCTGAAAACCTCGCTAGATGGCGCTGAGAGGCGCCTACATCGCACTATCGGTAGTACATATTCACAGATATAGGGTACCGTAAGTACTTTGTACAAGTAGCTAGACAGCTGAAATTTTCACTATTTTTGTAAGTCTACACTGTACATAAATGTCCAGGATGAAGACTTTGTATTAAATGTTAATCCCGTCGACATTCGGATTTCGGATGCACAGTCTCAGACGCTCAGTGTTCACAGTAGGTAATGCAGAAATAATTTAGAAGTATCCTAATTCCTACCGCAAAATTGTACTCAACAAAGATATTCTCGGGGAAAAATTAGACCACTCCTTTATTTATAACTTATACCACGTATAAAATTTATTCTATTCTGACAGTAATTTAATATCGCGATCGTTAAATTTGGTTTTAGAACTTCTAGCTAGGGCCTGTTTCTCCACTTCCTGATAAGTGCCGGATAGACTATCCAGTATCCACCACTTAACTTGACAAAGTATGGAGAATCTGTCAAATAAGTTGTAGAACGTGGATACTGGATAGCCTTTCCGGCACTTTATTAGGTGACAGGTAGTGGTGAATGTATGTTCGAAAGTTACTTATTGTCATGCGAAAAATAACATTTTGAGGGGAAAAGTAACATTTCGTATTATTTAATACTTATATAATATTTTAAATGCCGGGGGGGGGGGGGGGGGGGTGTATCCAGAATGCACGAAAACATACTATACATTTTTTGGATTCCGTATAAGTAATTATTTTATTATTAAAATTATTTATATACCTATTAAAATGAAAATATAATAACATAAGCTCTTATACAAAAAAACAAGTTTTGTCCTATTTTTGCTCTATCACGGTACGGAACCTTTTATGAGCAAGTCAGACTCGTGGGCGGGGGCGCTGCTGATAAAGGAGAACTGTCAAAAATTTGTTTTTGTATGATGGCAGCGTTAGTTGCTTTTTTCGCCACGTTCATTCAAAGCATTGTCAGCTGTAACGACAAAACTCAATAAAACTAAGTGTGTTTCGTTTTCGCATTTTTGGTTTCAAACATCTTTTTTTTTTCAATTACCAAAAGTAACGTAAAACATAACATCTGTAGTCATGTCACATGAATGTAACATGCAAGGGTCAAAACTCAAAAGTAACGTAAAATGTTACAAAAGTAACATTCTGGCAACGCTGCTTACCGCCGTACTCAGAGACATTAAGAGTTTGACAGATAATGTATGGAGTTTATGTCAAATTTTTTTTATTACATTTAAGTAAGTAATTAATGTTCCACTCTGAGTGCGGCAGTTAGACAACACTTAATACTTAATTGCATGGCACGTTCATGGGAACACTGACATAGTTTAATAAAATAAAAAGCATAATTTTATGGGTTTATCCCAAGTCTAAACCAATTTGTAAGTATGCAGTAAGTTTTTGCGTGAAAATTTTACAAAACAATCTCACACACTCCTCAAAAACTCTTTTACTATATTTAGGGCCTGTTTTACCACTTCCTGATAAGTGCCGGCTATCCAGTATAGTATCCACCACTTAACTTGACAGATAGACTATGTGAATGGATGGAGAATCTGTCAAATAAATTGTGGATAGCATAATAGGATGAAGTACTAGAACATTATTAAAAAAGCGTTGTGTCAAAAGCTACAATGATTCTAATAACTTTGTCCACACTGTGCCTTTTTCTGTTCGTCAAGGGCATGCGTTATAGCGCAGTCAACAGCGAACGTGAGGCATGCCTGCGGCGCATGCCCTCTGACCGTATCCAAAACTTCAAAAATGACAATATTGCCGTTACGTTCCTTGACGCATTCAATTATTGAATGCGCCAATATGAAAGTTGACGACGAAAATTGAAGATGAAAGTGCACAGTGTGGACATAGCTAATTAGGGTTAACACATAGCATGGCGGCGCTACGTGTCAGTGTTTTGATCTGAAATAAAACGAAGCAGATGCTACAGTTTATTTCACTGTCGGATTCGGGATTAATAACAGAGATGTCAATCATACAAGACAGCTGACGTATACCAGTTTCAACCTTATTATTTTAGCAACAAGATCTGATTTGCCGTACATGCCACATTACACATGGCACCAAAATGAGGCTTTCCATCAAATGACGTATTAAATTATTAAGTTAGAGACACTTTGATGTCATACAATCTGACATTTGTCTAAGTAGTTTTGATTGTGAAAGTAATTATACTCCACTCGGGCTAACTTGTCGCTAGCGGTCATTGACTCCCTGTCGAAAACTTGTCATTTTCCATATAAGCCGCGATTGACAATGAAGTGTCAGATATTGTCAATCGTGGTTTTATATGGAAAATGACAAGTTTTTACAGGGAGTCAATAACCGCTAGCGACAAGTTAGCCCGAGTGAAGTATAGTTTATTTCGATATAGACCGGTCACTGAACACGTAGTAGCGAAAGATCAATAACCGAATCTATCGCTACTTGTCTCTTTCATAAGTGACGTGACAAGTGATAAACAATTTTATTTACAAAGTGGTCAAATGACAACCATTAGTCAATAAGTAAATTGAAATCATAGCCTTTTTCAAAATCGCCTATTAAGATTTAAGTATCAAATAGCTTAATTTCGGACGCTTACTGCCGCATTCAACTGTAGCTTAACTGCAATTGAATAAAGATTTGGTTATCAGTCTCTAGATTTGCTATCAAACTCTACATTAAATTGAAGTTTATTCATCATAAGAATATCTCTGAATGCGGCAGTTATTCTCTTTTGCTAAATAATAAATGAATTCAGCAACGCCAAATTTTCCGGGTAAGCTATTCGTCACTTATGACTTATGACTTATGAGTCCACAGCGCCCCCTTAGACAATTTTCATTCCATTATTTCTTCACTACCGAACTTATTGAATGCAAGTTGTCTAAGTACTCAAATATCAAATTATTGAAATGGATAAAACTATTAGTGGTCCAAAATTAGAGTATTTATAAATACTTTTGATTGGAGCGTGCTGGATACTCGGAAATAAAACAGGTGAGCTTACAAACATGTGTTGATAGCAGAATAGAGATTAACCAGCGACCCTTTTTCCAAGTACATAAGGATCATTTTACAGAAGCGTTATAGGTATTTCGTAATATTGCACGGATAATATCAGTTAATAGATTGAATTGCGTTTTAAGTCGATTCAGCTAAATAATCATACAATGATACGGTTCTGAAATTCTGATGTAGTTTCGGTTTGATTAAATTAAATTAAGTACATAAAAAGGTCAAAACATATTATTTATCTCGTTTATCGTTTGGTTTTAAAAAAATATAAAATTGGAACAGTATTTGGGTGTTTGGATTATTTTATAATGACATCAAGATTAGAAGAGCCGAATCGCATTCTTTCTATTAAGTTCTAGTCTACCGATTTATCATTTAGTATATTGTTGACATTGTTATAGTAAATTCTACTAATAAGGGCCGCAGCAGTCAGAAAATAACAACCAACATGCCTGCTCCAACGATTGATTTGATAAGTAGGTATCCCAACGAATCCTTTTCATATAACATAGGCAATATCACATAGAACCATAGCTTATTTGTTGTACCGCATCCCCTGAGGATTGGAGACCCACCGACCACCGCGGATATATTATATAGCTGGGCTCCCGGGGCCCGAAGAGATAGTAAATGGACGCAGGCCTACCCACTAAAATGAAGCGATACTCCAACAGCTAATCTTGCCAAAGCCACCAAGAGATCCGCGACACAAAACCACAGCCCAGGCATAATATATTTATTATTTTGTTTCAATTGTAAGGTCATAGAATACCTGTTGGCTACGGTGTGTGTAACCAGAAATTTTTGAGGAAATCACGTTTTGACAGCATCTTGACAGGTTTATGGGATTAGTAGGTGATGTAAAGCACCACAAGTAAGGTACAAGGCGGTAACAGTATACTAATGCGGTACAATCGATCCCTAGTAAGCCTCTTAGGAGGAGGAAGTGTTGGGAGCCGTGTAAGTCTTCTACACACTTGATTTTAGCCGCGGAACATATAGACCATTTCTAAGAACATTCTAGAGCCAGCCATCATAAAGCCCTGGGAGTCCTCAAATGCCTTCCAGGAGTTCTAGGGGCTCCGCGAGCGATACGTAAATTGTTTTTAGAAATGTCACAAGACACCTTGGTTCGTTTAAAGACAGTCATTTTTTTTGGGGATCCGTGAAAAATATTACTTCTTATAAGGGTTTCTCTACCAAAAAATGTTGAGAATCGCAGTACTAGAGCGCTTAGAGCCAAAGATGGCTGTTTCACTCGCACATGAGACATGTGTGATGCCCCTAAAACCATTGTCAGAGATTTAGGTTCGCATTTCGAAAGAAAATATGAAAGCTAATCGACAAAAGGAAGAATGTCTCGGTAGAATATCTCCTTTATTGAAGGTTGGTAAAAAATATAACTCAACTGCCAATCGAAAAATGAAGAGAAGTAAAACATTTGTAAACCAAAATAACGCACAGAGATTTCTGAATTATGACTGTTTACTAACCGAAAAAGAAAATTGACCTTACGTAGTGTTAATAGAGGTTAAGTAGAAAACTTACTTTAGAAAACTTTTCCAAGAAATCCAATATTGTAATTTACAATGCAATGAACTCGTATGCTATGAAATTAATTGAAAATTCCAACAAACGGGTTGAAAAGGAAAACAGAAATTGTTTCAGCGCAATATTCTCTGCAACGAAGACAATGGAAAAACAATTGTTTAAAGTTCGATTAATCCAGGAATAGTCGGGGCCGACTTTTATTTGTTCGCCGGAATGCGATGATGTCATCGTTACGTCATAAACAAAATTCGCCTGTTATTTACGCATCACCATGTATCAAACAAACTGTCAAGTCCGAGGTCGATTACGACAGAACGTACACGTAGAATTTTCTACGATACAGCAAACGAAGTGCAAGTGTAGAATTCACATCGTCTCTTATGTTCGAAACAAAATTCCCTTTGTCAATGATTCTTGCTTTTATTTTTCAGCATTGCATGTCTATAACTGAGAGCATGCTAAAAGCCTACAGCAGGGCTAGCATAACAACAGTAGACATGGGAAAGAATCGACATACTGGCAGATTTTATCGACAATATGGCGGATTTCCATTGTCTACTTGTCACTTTGTCTTGTCGAACTGTCACTTTGTCTATTCTTCGGTAGAAAGAAACCGTTTCTACGCCTACTGCTGCTGGTGTACAGTATAATCAGGGCGAGAGAGTGAGAATTCCCACAACCTGAACAATTTGTGGTACACTTTACGGAAAAACTATCAGACCTATTGATTTCATGTGCTAGATATTGTGTTATCATCAATCAGTCATGGTGTGACCTGCAGAGCCCTGACAAAGCTCGGCTTTTAGCTAGTATGTACTAATTCTATATCATTATCCAAATTAAATTTCTATACTGAGAATAGGCATGATGACTATTTTTTTTCTTATCGGTAATTGAAAGACACTTAAAAATAGAAACATCGTTAAAAGAATGACTCTGATAGCTTAAAAATTCACCAAGATATGACAATTCAAATATCTCATAAAAAAGACCTGCCCGAAACGCTCCATACAAAGTGCTACGAAAGTATGACGTCAGTCTTTCGTAGTTTGTACGCATCGGGAGATAACTTTGTTCAACAGATATAATATTAAATATTGCGTTTATGAAAGTGGTTTCATAACAAAAGTTGCTTTTAATTGCATAAGTTATCGAATTTTATACAAATATTAAGAAATTTAATTTAAAAAAAAATCGACTTGAATATCCAACTTTGAAGGCGCATAACAAAAAAAATACAAATGCTATCAAGCTGAAATTTTGGGAACACTTATTTTTTACCGTGATTTCTTTATTTTATTAACAAAATTCGCTAATCTTTGACCTTGTCATCATCCCTATTAGAATAAGAAAAAAAAAAGTTTATTTGCAAAAAGATAGTATATATTTACAATAACTTGTTAAACTAATATGTATTCTGTGCAATAACTAAAATGGTACAATGTTACAATTACAACTTGATTACAACTTACAAAGTTACACGGGTTACAACTTACACCACTAGGCCTAACTCTTAAGAGGATACACCAGGGGCTAAAGAAATGAAAAAAAAGTACGTGTAATATCTATAGCTGTCTCCCTTACCTCAAGCATATACCGCAGAACGCGATAGAGACAACTGCAGAAAATCCAGAAAATCAACGATTCGTTGTCCCCTGATTCCTTCTCCAAAACTTAACCGATTTAAGTACTTTTTTCATTAAAGATTAAAAAAAGGCTTGAGCTGTGTTCCTATGTTTTGCTTTTTTTTGTATAATCTAGCCAAATCTGTTTTCTGGACGTTTGAACACAGCGGAAAATCTGGCCATTTTTTTAGGTTTTTGAACGTTCATATCTTAATTAATAATTAAATTATGAAAAAAAAGAAAACATAGGGACATTGTGTTAGTGGCCGTAGATATTCAGGAAAAAAATTATAACTCTACTAGCATTATCCAGGGAGGAAACAGGGGACAGCGTTTGTATGGAAAAAATGGCGGTGTGGAATCCTCTTAATATTATAGTCTCGCCTCGCCTGTACTTTCGCCTGTCTACTCGCCCGTCTACTCGCCTGATGTGATAGAGCCTCTACATTTTCATCTCTTCACAAAGGAAACCTGTCCCTTTCAATATCCTTTGTGAAATTTAACCTGAAAATTAACAAAGAACTTTGCTTTATAGGTATAGAACAGTCCAGAAAATAATAATATGATGAAATTATAATACATGGCTGGAGCACCGCAGTGCTCTAGCCAAGCTTTTTAGCAAAGGCACGGCCGTAGCATACTTTTCTCGAAGCGGTTCGCGGCTTTTTCACACCCCCTTTATCTTTGATGTTAACAAAGCTAGGGATTTAGAATTTCGGTGACTAGGAGCAAGTATTAAAACTAGCTTTACCTCCAAATTACATAACATTTCGATGAATAGTTTAATAGTTACGGATGATCAAAGTTACTACATTTTGTCACTCACTGACTGACAGATCATCAAAATTCTAAGGTACTTCTAGCAGACTTAGAACCTTGAAATTTGGCAACAAGGTAGGTCTTTATCCACAGTGAAAGGAAAAATTATGAAACTGGCCAAGTGCGAGTCGGACTGGCGTACATAGGGTTCCGTACCGTAAATTTGTATGGGAGCCCCCCTTAAATCACAAGTTTATGTACTTTTTATTACTTATTATTAAAGTTGAAATACAATTAAGTATTTTCTGAAATTTTCAAAAACCTTACTTTTACCATTATGGATATAGAGCAAAAAAGGGCAAAAAAAACGTGTTTGTTGTATGAGACCCCCGATTAATCATTTATTTTATTTTAGTTGGACTAGTAGCTTTTATAGCGACAACAAAAGTACATAATTTGTAAAAAATTAAAATATCTATCTATTGCGGTTCTCAAGATCTAGCCTCGTGACACACAGGCTAGATCGTGTGCTCATTGCTGAGCCACTATAATAATTATAAAATAAAGAAAACTATTGATAAATTCACTGAATGTTGATTTAAATTACAAAATAAGTTGAAGGCTTGGCTTGAATGTGATCTGAAAACTTTTTACGATAGATATATTGCATGGCTATGCAATATTTTGCTTGGCTCCTTTTTACATTTGATGTTTTGGTGGGATAAAATTTAATTTCTGGAGTAGTTAATTTATTATTTAATACCTAAATGTTCTAATATTATTATGTACTTAATACTTTTTAAACGATTTGTTACAATTTACTTCTAGATAAACTTGTTGATTTATTTAAATTAAAATAAATATGAAGACTTATTTTGTAACAAAAATCAATAAATCGTTTGTCAATAAGTTAGATTTGCTTCAGAGATCAAACAAATTCTTCGCAGCGTTGACAGACAACTCTTTCAAAATGGCGCCAAGATCACACTCACACGATTTTGAACTTTATATACTGTGCAATAAATTAAGTATTAGCTTTGAAGTAAGTGGCGGAAAATCTATTATTTATATTTTGAGGTTATAAATATGAGAACAAAAGACGACTTGAAAATACTTTTTGAGATTATGAGGACAGTTTATTTTGGTCACTAATTCCTAAGCTTAAAATACTAAGATAATTTTGATAATTTTTAGTAGTCAAAACGTGAGACAGCTGTCAAGATGATTTTTAGAACTAAATTACAGTTATTTGTGTTATATAAACATATTCGAAATCACTGAGTTATAAGGTATTTAAATCTAAACATCTTATATATAAAAATGGATTTTCAAATGTGTTAGTCGCGCTAAAACTCGAAAACGGCTGAACGGATTGGGCTGATTTTAGTCTTAAAATATTCGTAGAAGTCCAGGGAAGGTTTTAAAGTGACACGAAGTTCACCGGGGCAGCTGGTATAATTATATTTATGCCACGATAGAAGATGAAAATTGCTTACTAAGTAATACCTAATATTATCGCCATTAATTTACCTTTTTTTAATTATAATAGACTTGATGACGCCCGCAATTCCGTTGCGCCAAAATTCGTTTATCGCGAGGGAACCGTAAAAAGTATCCTATGTCCTTTCCCGGGACTCCAGGTATCTCCGTACCAAATTTCAGCAAAATCGGTGCAGCGCGGCGGTTTGGGCGTGAAGAGGTAACAGACAGACATAGTACACACTTTCGCATTTATAATATTATTATACGTGGGAGAGCCATGCTTCGGCGCGAATGGGCCGGCTCGACCGGAGAAATACCACGTTCTCACAGAAAACCGGCGTGAAACAGCGCTTGCGCTGTGTTTCGCCGAGTGAGTGAGTTTACCGTAGGCCCAATCCCCTACCCTATTCCCTTCCCTACCCTCCCCTATTACCCTATTCCCTCTTAAAAGGCCGGCAACGCACCTGCAGCTCTTCTGGTGCTGCGAGTGTCCATAGGCGACGGAAGTTGCTTTCCATCAGGTGACCCGTTTGCTCGTTTGCCCCCTTAAGTATTTCATTAAAAAAAATATTAAGTAAGTATGGATGTTTTGGTACCCGAAGTGACTAGTTGCTTGTTAGCGAATTTTGCCTAGATTTTTGTCACGATCCGAGATATAGGTACATGCCAATACCTTAAATTGCTATCACACCGAGTCATTAGCCTATTTTCCGTCACGACCACTCCTATTTGGGATTTCCGGGCTGCCAAAGAACTCTTATCCGTTATCAAATCCCGAGGGAGGAAATGCTTTGGACATGGATTTACTATTAACATGCCACTCATGTTGGGACTAACGAAGTAAATTCCTTGTACGAAGTTGAGTTTGCATACAAACGCAGCTTTGTAGCTCGTTTCGTTAAGTTATGTGTGGAATATGCATGAAACATAAAATTTGATTAAAATATCTGAACTAGATATTAAAGAAATGGCAAAAGAACTTTTATTACAGCTCTTAAAATGGGATGAGGCATGTGCGATTGAAGTTATTTAACTACTTCTTGTAAAACTAACTGACTGCTTTACGTTTGTATCTTTGTTACTGTTAAGTCGATCCAATAAAATGTATCTTATATCTTTAAATAATATATATGTCGTAGGATGATTTGATAAATCCGTGTTTTCGCGAAATCCCTAGAATTTTCGCGAAAATTCGATTTATCAAATCATCCTACGATGTCGTAGGATGATTTGATAAATCGAATTTTCGCGAAAATTCTAGGGATTTCGCGAAAACACGGATTTATCAAATCATCCTACGACATATACAAAGTTCCAGACAAACAATAGAAAAATACAGATGCTATTTCCCTGTAGACCGTTATGTGCATTCACAGTTAACGTCCACAGGGAATTCACAGGAAGACTGCATACCTAATAAGAGTACAAGGTCTTGAAGATAATAGATAATTGAATTATAATTATAATTAATAATAATCGTTTTAATTTATAATCACATCTGTGAATATAGGACTGTATCGCAGCATTGCACAGACCTCATTGGTTTTAAATGCTGTTTAAATTAAGTTGAATTATTGTATACTCTTATTTGGTAAAAATATAAATTAAAAGGAAATAGTTTTATTGCGCTTTATTACATGTTTTGGCACTAGAAACCGTAATAGTCTGTAAAAGTAGTCTAATTAGTTGTATCAGTCCAAATCCGCCGTGATTGCGCTTACACAGGGCAAAAAATCAGAAAATGTTTACATCATTGTGAATTGTGATTTGTGTGTATCGAACCTTCGAAACCAATCATTTATCTAAGGTATCGAACGTATGAATTTTGAACAAAAAAGGTTAAGGCGACGCCTTGATAATTTGGCTGTAGCGATGTCGATTTTTCTCAGCAATGACTAAAGCTAAGAAATTAAAGTTCATTGTCAGTATTTATCATGTCTTTGTCTTCGAATTACTCATAGCATAAACCGATTGGTCAACTTTTATGACACAGAAGAATCAATCAAAAAGTAAAAAAAGGGATTTTAATTTGCCCATAGCAGAGACCAGCCATTTACGTCCTTTCCATTTTTTTGCTGTTCCATTGCTTGTTTTCTATGAGAGGCTGGGCCGGCCTCTCATAGAAAACAAGCAATCTAAAACATATCCAACACGGTTTATTACTTTAACGCGGCGTCACCTTAATATAATATTATGTTTTAACTGTCTAAAAAGTAAAGAACCTGTGTAAATACTCGTCATTTGCCTACAGTCGCCTGTATAATAATGCAAAGAATAATAATCGTAGAGATAGATCATTAATTTTAATTCGACAGAAACACGGAACCTTTCTTTATCGAACTTGTAAGAATTTCGGTAGAACATTGATGTATGATAATTACACCCAAAACAAACATTTTCGTGACCAGTCCCGCTAGTCCCGTTTAAACACGAAATAGTAAACTGCGATTAAACTGTCACTGATTAGTTATTATTTGTTATCTCTAACGGTACGTTTAATCGACACTGGCTCAGCACGAGTTTAGTTTAAAATTAAATGTCTATTAAAAAGATAATTTTTACGCTACATTTTTTAAGTTGTCAAATTACTAAATGTTTATTCTTACATCTACGACAATAGAGTCTTGTAGAGTAGCCAAAAAGAGTTAAGATTGAAAGGATATTATCCTACTACTTATGAACTTCTATCTTTTGCCTCCGGCTTCCTACATCTTAATCAGTAATCACACAGTATCTCACATCAATTTTGTTTTTTGGCGTCAAAAGTAGGTAGTCCATGTGTTAAACCCAACAAGTTACTAAAACGCTGCTGCTTGCGGAAAAGCTAGTTTACAATAATAGGCTGGTTGTTGTGCCTACATCGACAAAATATACCCTAGCCATTAGCCAACCCCACTAGACATGTAGTCTGGATACTAAATTATACATACATAATGTATAATACATACATAACACTGCGACTGAACATGGCAAGCGTGTAACCCGACAGTTTATATCAAATTCTTTACTACTTAATTCAAAATTAAGGTTTTTATAGCCATGGCGGTACAGTATGTACTAAAATATTATGATTTATGTGTATAACAGAGTAGTAAAAAACTAGGAATACTTAAAATTTTTGTAGGTGTTAAAGTAACTTAGCCTAAATATTTGTAGGTGTTTTGTTAATTACCCAAACTTTGCGCAAACACAAGCCTGCGTTAATTTTATCCGTTGCTTTAAATTATAATATTATCTATCAATCGTGAGCACAGAACGAACAATAAGTATTGAAACAGAACAACAGTTGTAAGTATGAGCAGAGAACACATAGCGGGAGACAGGGAAAAGTCAAAGTGGAGTAACTTTGGAGTGTTTGGAGTCTGGACTCGACCGTGACGAAAAAGATCAAGTAGTTGAAATGGAAGTGGAACCACAAACGAGGAGTATTTTTTTTATTAAATAAGGGGGCAAACGAGCAAACGGGTCACCTGATGGAAAGCAACTTCCGTCGCCCATGGACACTCGCAGCATCAGAAGAGCTGCAAGTGCGTTGCCGGCCTTTTAAGAGGGAACAGGGTAATAGGGGAGGGCAAGGAAGGGAAGGGAAGGGAATAGGGGAGGGTAGAGAAGGGAAGGGGAGGGCAGGGAAGGGAATAGGGTAGGGGATTGGGCCTCCGGTAAACTCACTCACTCGGCGAAACACAGCGCAAGCGCTGTTTCACGCCGGTTTTCTGTGAGAACGTGATATTTCTCCGGTCGAGCCGGCCCATTCGTGCCGAAGCATGGCTCTCTGACGTTTATGTATGGAGATACTATTGCCGAAAAGGAACTAGGATAGTTTTATTGCGGTTAACTTTACAATACCCGCGCGACAAACGAAGTCCTATTTTCTGCGTGAAAAAGGCACTAAGTTACGAAGTCTACTTAGTTATCTAGAAAATCTTGAGACCTGGATATTGGCTAACCTAGAAATAATATTCGGTCAGACATAAAACGCACTTGTGTCCGGACAGAGGCCTAATAGCCCTTAGCTGTGGCCAACTTGTCGTACGACATAATATTAGGTCCCAGACATGAGTTTCAGCACAAATTCTTGATAAAGTTAACTTTATCAGTTCATACTAAAGCCAAGACGGTTGTTGAACATAGATTTAGTTTGTAGCTTAGTGTAAATAATCTTAAACAGTGATATTTTGTTAAATATATTTATATAAGTACATAATTATACCTCCTGTGATGTAGCGTAAAATATTATTTTCTCTAAAGCTCGGTCGTCGAGTACAACGATTTCGGAATGGGCATATATTATGCTCGCGATTGTAATGCTATCTTGTTGGTATAAAAATATATACAGACGAACATACTTGAACCTCCTCCTTTTTTTAAGTCAGTTACAAACCGAGATATACAACGATTTCATCCGCGACTGAAAGAAAAGTAGCGTTAGGGCGCATTTAAAATTTTAAACGTGCACGTGTTCTGTTGTAGCATTTGAAAAACACGCGGGCAGCACGCGCTCATCCGCGCTGAATCCGCGCGCGTGTTTTCCCAAACGTTGCAGGCTGCAGCAGAACACACTCACGTCTGATCGCGCCCTTAGGCCTTGTTAAAAATTCTCTGTATTCGGCCACTGAACCTAAAGCTAAATATGAACCAGAAATGATTCCCATTACCCATACGTAGTCGTTAACGGTACCGACACTACAATTACTGGCCCGCTACCATTAATATCGGTTAGATAACTTAATTATAACGCATCATCAACCATTAACTCACCTGTAGCTGACGGGGGCTCTTAGATTAATTGAGGTATTCCTAGCGACCGGCCTGGCTCTCTCCCCCTCGTTCAAACTCGAGTAACTCCGGGAGAAACTCGCACAGTCACTGATGTTCACTGTCTCGACACTGTCGTTAACTGTCTCAACACTGTCGTTCCAGTCGCTATACTCCATGGCCCAGGTAATGTTCTCGAAGGTCCGGTTGGTCGGCTCGTAGACGCCGTTGTGTTTGGGGCTGGAGTACGTATAGACGCGGTCGAGCTCCGCGTCGCGTCCTGTGAGGATAGGTTCGTGGGTTCGACTCCCGTTGGGGGGTGTGTAGTCGTCGGCGGCGGTGTACCAGGCCTCCAGCACCGCGATGTGGGTGTCCAGGTCTCGGCAAGTGAGACGAAACTCCGCGTCGTGACACCGCTGCTCCTCCACGATTTCTGGAACAAAGTACTCGACTTACTTCTTTCTATATTATTTACTTATCCATTATATTTCGCCCGAAGGCTCTCTTCATGTTGAATCATGATATTGTGTCATGATTGCACATTGCACAACTGTATTTGGACATACGATCGGCAATATTATGGACAATATCAGACTAATGTGTATTCAATATTCATACTGTGATTATACATAACAATCATGTATAATCACAGATTCGCAAACGCAAAACGCTCAGAGAGACCGCAGATGGTATCTTCCAATTTCCACATTAGCAAAAATACCGGGTGATATTATAGTAATTCAAAACAGAGGAAATGGTAATTATTTGTAATTCCTCCTAAATCAAATTAATAAGCTTAACATCTACACCCAATTAACATGCGCCTAACATCTGAGTATTCCTAATTATTCATTAAACAAAGCTTAAGGCTTACTTATATCGGAATTTTGTCCAAATATTTAAAATATCCACGTCCGGTTGCCGGTTGATGAAGCCGCGCAGACCAGTGGTACTCAACCTTTTTATGAATTTTATATACTAGTTATACTACACTTCATCACGAATTTTAGTCCTCGTGTCGCGGGCAGCATACAAAATGAGCGATTTCATCCTGGAAAAAGGCAGATACAGTGAAACTAAAAAATTTTGATTATTATTTTAACTTCACACGGGCCACCAAAAAGTCCTGGTTGAGTACAGCTGGCGTAGACCGTTTCATAGCGGCTTATTTGTTCTACCGGGTTTAATATTCCGTTGGAGTTTTGTATGTAAATGAATCCAATCACACAAACTCAATAATGTGAACGGGACATCGCGTTATTGTCGTTTAATTGTGTTGACTGTCAATGTTCTCATCGGTTCATTATTTACCATATAAGAGTAGATTTCTTTAGTTTGTGTAGTGTATATTATGATTTCATCGGAAGGGAAAATTTCTTCGTTCTTAAACATCGATAAAGCGATAAAAAGGTGGATACTTCACTACATACTGCAGCAGCAGTACCTAGCAATGTAAATATAATTATTTTAAATGCATCCAGTAGCTGTAAGTAAACATCAACCAACAAAATACATAGAGCAGGAATTGTTATCAGTTTCTGCAGCCAAAGCACTCGCCCAGAAGAATTCGCATGAAGTAATCGGAGTGGATTGTCTTACATTCCTGCATTCACTAATCTAGCAAACTCTTCTTCACTTTTTACTATGTCTATAGCTATTCCAATCCTGCAAAATCCTACGGCTATATTACTAATGTCCTCTAGTGATGTAACAGTAAGCTCGCTCGGTTTAATTCGAGTATCGATTTCGTTTCGGTCGATTGCGTAACTGCATCGCATGGAGCGAACGAATGTTAACTATGTTAATGCAGGGATAGGGTTACATACACTACTGTTACTGCACTGATTTGATTAAGCAAATGTTCAAACAAATGTGTAAAAATATTATATCTAATTGATGAAGTTGCATCTGCGTTGAAATGTGAATAGAAAATATATTTACGAAGTGAACGAGCAAAAATCAATTGTAGGTTTTTTCGATCACTTCGCAAACCTATAAGCGAAACCGCAGGCTAACAAAGTATATTATGTAGCGGTACCCACAATAGGGATGATGACAAGGTCAAAGATTAGCGAATTTTGTTAATAAAATAAAGAAGTCACGGTAAACAATTAGTATTCCCAAAATTTCAGCTTGATAAGCATTTGTATTTTTTTTGTTATGCGCCTTCAAAGTTGGATATTCAAGTCGATTTTTTTTTCAATTAAATTTCTTAATATTTGTATACAATTCGATAACTTATGCAATTAAAAACAACTTTTATTATGAAACCACTTTCATAAACGCAATATTTAATATACCTGTCGAACAAAGTTGTCTCCCGATGCGTACAAACTACGAAAGACTAACGTCACACTTTCGTAGCACTTTGTATGGAGCGTTTCGGGCAGGTATTTTTAAATTCACCAAGATATGACAATTTAAATATCTCATATATTTGAATTGTCATATCTTGGTGAATTTTTAATCAGAGTCATTCTTTCAACGATGTTTCTATTTTTTAAGTGTCTTTCAATTACCGATAAGAAAAAAAAAATAGTCATCATGCCTATTCGCCTAACATTCCTGCATCGCGCTTTCGAAGTTTTCTGAGCGCGTCGATATATATACGACAGCTGAAATGTATCACGTGGGCTTCGGCCTGACCGAGCATACCACCTCACTCGGTCGAA
This sequence comes from Aricia agestis, assembly GCF_905147365.1. Lineage (NCBI taxonomy): Eukaryota > Metazoa > Arthropoda > Insecta > Lepidoptera > Lycaenidae > Aricia > Aricia agestis. Next base: position 24,981,940 of record NC_056406.1, on the reverse strand, counting down.
AGATCTTCCTTTGGCCGCCACGCTCATTTCCACATTGGTGGCCCTCGACAGAGCATGCCTCCTTCATTATCATCATTACCCGCCCCTACGCACCGCGCCAGCCAGCATCGCCTCATCGGGTACATCGTCCACTAGCCGCAATGTACCGCGGCCTGGGCGACTCCGCATCGGCATCATCGGGCTTTCTCACTACACCGACCGACCGGTAAGCAAGCAGAGCACATCTCCCCTGGTCAGCACATAGCATCGGCCCCGCACGGCAGCTATCCGACTCACTGGATCCCGTGCAGCAGCTTACAGTTCCGACTCACTGGAACTCACTGGCACTGGCGACTCAAGCGACAAGACTTCAAGAATCGACCTCCGGTCTTAGGGGGGAGTGATGTAGCGGTACCCACAATTCGCCTAACATTCCTGCATCGCGTTTTCGAAGTTTTCTGAGCGCGTCGGTATATATAGGTACGACAGCTGAAATGTATCACGTGGCCTTCGGCCTGACCCAGCATACCACCTCGCTCGGTCGGAAGATCTTCCTTTGGCCGCCACGCTCATTCCCACATATAGGAATAAAATTAGTTCTATTCATATAGTTTCTCTGTATTGACATCATTTTTTATATCTCAGTTCATCTATGATATAGGTGGTCCTGCAATCCGAAGACGCGCCCCACCAATTTTTGGGTGAGCATCTTTCCCTTTGACCGCGTAGTGTGCGGTATTGTATAGGTAATTAGTGTGTACCGATAACTTGCACATATATTAGACAAAAAAGCTTGTACACATATTAGACGATTAGGAGGAATAGTGGGGCGCGTCTTCGTGGATTGCACGGACTATAAGGCAAAAACCATTTGAAGTTAGGTTGTTGCATATTACACACAAGCAGGTAACTTGATGAAAAGGGGTTGTAAATTAATGCACGGAATCAACTTTGTTATCGCTATAATGCCGACAAAATACGTAGACGTGAATTCTTGCACGCTCCATACTTTAATCACAATGGGAGTTTGGGTTTCGGCGTTCATTGTACCGTAGCCTTTTGAATCATCCGGATTAAAGAAATAATTAAACATACCCAGTATACCCACCCTTAAGGCTTAATCCGGCTTTTGTTCCAGCGATATTACATTTTAGATAAATCTTTAAAATGTTGGGTAAAAATGTCTTTGAAATCGTAAATTGTAAGCTTTAAGATTTGTTCAGAAATTTTATAAAAGCTTCCACATAAAAATCGTAGCATTTTCTTTCACACCTAAAAGACGAAATCTTCCACAAATTAACTTAGAATGAAATATGGTCAATTTAATTTTATTACCCGTAAAAATGCAGTAACCGTAAACAATCTAGGTTTTATAGCACATCTACGGCGATGTCTTAAGGGCTGAATCTTGTCTGCTTTCATACGGAGCCGAGCTTATACCGACTTCATTAAAATTTATGACTGCGCACCGCAGCGCTTGAGAAACGCACCGGGGTTTTGCTCAGTAATTGGTACGTACGACTTTTCGGACCATGAGAGATTTTTCGTGTTACATTTTCGGTTTTCAGGAAAAATGAGTTATTGTGGGAGACTGACTGACGTGACGAAGCGTTCCCATCAAGGAAGCACAGCCTAATTTGCCGAGTTTTTCTATAGCGATCAACGATTGTCACGTATCTATCCCATAAAGTTAATATACCTAGCGGGATAGAGAAACAAAGGCCTGAGCAAGCGAGATGTCACTATCAGTAACACTGCGTGGTAAAAAGAGACGTCTGATACATGACAGCAGCACTCTTTTTTTTGACGTGCAGTCGGCACGTGCCGCACGTTGACAATTTAATCTCATAGAAATCATGTTCAATCATGTTTGTGTAAGTGTATACGTACACATATTTTTCACACAGATGAAATCCAATTTCGGTTTCGTTTGATAGCTCGAGATTGTAGCACTATTCCGCTAGGTATATTAACTTATGATCTAAGTATCCCTAGTTACATTGTGTGTCAAGGATTTTGTAGACAATTTACGCATATTTTACGACTTACTTAGCTTAAAATGAAAGCTGACATGACATGCTCAGTAAAGTAAGTGACTCTATCTTGATCGACTCTACATAAAACATGATTTACGCACGACAATGTTTTATGTCACTTGGAAGATGGCCACGTTTAGATAACATATTCATAAGTTCTGGAGTATTTTACTAAGAGAATAATTATGATGCAGTCTTTTGCGGCCACGTTGGCTGATGATGGACAAATACGGACGATTACGAACGAAGATTAGGAACGCGTCAAACAAGCAAACAGGTCACCTGATGGAAAGTACCTTCCGTTACCCATGGAAACTCGCAATATCAGATGAGTTCCAGGTGCGTTGCTTTCCATAATCAACGTCGATTGTGCAATGTCCACACTCCACACTGTAAACTAGTGTTGGTAAAAATAGCATTAGCAATAATTATTAAATTGTTAAATGCCTATTAGCAATAATTAAATTAATCGTACTTGCTAAAAAATACGATTGCTAATATTATCGTGTGCAGCAACAGTCTGCGATCATGATAAAAATCACGTACGCGCTGTTTCGCACCGCGGTGCTAACTGTTAATAAATTGGTATTTTTCACTCGATGCGAAATAATACACGACGCGAGCGATGCGAACCGATAATTCACGATGCCGCGTTTTTAGCAAATAGCAAAGCAATAATACTTAGCATGCTGTGACATCAAAATTAGCATGTTAATGAAATTAATAGAAAATAGCATTAATTCCCATTACTACTGTAAACAGCTTGTTGAAGTTGATTCATAAGCAGATAGACCTACATAATTTGGCCGCGTTGGTCAAACCCAGCCGACAGAACACGCGTATTATTGACTTGACATAACCTGATCAAATAACTGCAAATAACGTCCACAAGGTTCACCATCTGCCTATGAATCTATTAATTTATTTATTTATAAAATTAGGGGCAAACGAGGCAAAAGAGTCATCTGGCCCATGGACACTCACAACATCGGAAGAGTTGTAGGTGTAGAATACGCACTTTTCTTGAAGGTTTGCAGGTCGTATTGGTCCAGAAATACTACTGGCGACAGTTCATTCCAGAGTTTCACAGTGCGCGACAGAAAGTTACGCGAAAAACGCACGGTGGAAGACTGCTCCTCAATCCTCATTAAGGTGATGAGGATAATAATTAATTTATGGTACAATCGTGATGGCAAAAATGTGCAAACGTGGAAAGGGTTATGAGGCCGTATCACTTTAATATTATACTGACTGATATATAAGTTATTTCGGATAAGGTAATCGTCACTTATTACGTGTTTGTTAAACAAACCCTTACACATAGTCTCCTGTATTAAAGGGACGGTTTGTGAAGAACACGGCACGTGCCAAAGGGCGCTATCCCTAAAGTAAGTAAGAGTTCAGTGTAAACAATTTATAATGCCTCTTAATAAGACGATAAGATAGAGTCAGCTGTGATTTTGGTAGGGTATTAAAATTGTTACTTTATAAGTTTAAAGTTCCATGATATTCCTTAAATTATTTGATTAAACTGCTATAGTATATAATTCATTTTATAGCTATCCAATTTGACGAAAGCTGTTACACAACGGATATAATATCTTGCCTTTTATTTCAGGTAAAGAATCTTTCCTCCTCTTTCCTTCCTAAAATAATTGGTCACTACATCCAAAATAAATAGCCACAATATATGAGTAAAATGTCCAACTACTGAGGGGTCTGAGGGTTTATAGCGAAATAACAATATTCCCACACCAAATCTCCCATAAATGTCGAAAATCCGGGGATGCTCCCATCATGTTGGGTAACCCTCATTCATTAGAACTACGAAATCCCAAACGACCTATTACTCTCCAAGATAAGTCAATTACTAGCCTACCGACACTTGCAAGATAAAATGGCGGAGCTGCATTTCGTTTAGGTTCCAATATATAATCCAGTATACGAGCTTATGACGTCTTGACAATCGACGCCATGCTGTTGCTTCGTTCCGAAATATTTTGGAAGTGAATTACCATTTATAGCTTGATCGCACATTTATTAGCATGCAAGTGCCGGACGCGCCGCATTTTATAATTTGTTGTATGATGATGATGATGATGTTGTATGATGAAATGATGTGAAACCTCGCACATTCGTCCACAGTCCGGACCGTATTTCGTGTAGTATGCGGTGCGTTAGACACGTGTGCGCGTATCTGTGCTGACAAATATGGGATCAGCTTTAGTCTTTATTGGAATGTCATAAATCATAATACATCCCACTGGTCATTACATACAACCACACCACACACACAGACATCATGAGCACTGGTCAGTATAGTATCCTAGATAGTAGATACATTTCGGAATTTACGCTAAACATGCAGCAACAATTTCGACAGTCGCTCTATTATTTACCCCTTATCTTGCGTCCCTCTCGCTCAGACTCCAAAAATATACCTGTCGCGCTTACAATCACACCCTCATTTGGATTTTGGATCACGTTGCCATGGTAACCAATCAAACAATCTGACGACCACCTAACTTGACCTCTATTTCTGCAACTTTATACACGAAAGTCCGAGCGATTGGCCCAACGATGGAGATCAAATTATACTGGCGTTATCGACGCATGGATTAACGGGGTTTATGGCATCGGAAATCAACCCTTAAGTAGTGGGATTAAAATATTATTTTCCCCAATGGGATCCGGACTGGGGGCCGAGAATTAGTAGGTCGGCAGTACAAATTGTGTTATTCGCGAATGTAAAGAGGTCTAGGATTTGCGATATTCAAATTTGGGACATTATGAGTAGATTTACATTTGAAAACTAGAGTATATTTCTGTTTGGGATATGTTTTAAAGAATTAGCAGAAATGTAAAATCTCGCAATCAACGCTAAAAAGGGGTTGTAAAACATAAAACCAGGCAATAGGCAGAGTAGACAGAATGATAATAGGCCTCTTGGATATCGTTGCTAAGCTACGGCAACGCCGCGGGTCGGTTGACGGCGGAAACTCACGGGCGCTTTTCTCATTTATTATGATTCTCATACAAGTCACTGCACTTTTTTGGTAATTGTTTATATTTTAAGCACAATAAAAGGTAATGAGCCAAATTATTATTGATTGTGGACATCATAATATTTCCGCAGACTTTTTCCGCGGAAAATCAGTACTTATCAAAAGCTATATTTACTTAAATATACACGATCATGAAATATTCTTTCAAATTCATTGAATATGATTTTTTACTTTGTATTTATTTATTTGTAAGATCATCTTCTTAGTTATTACTTATTACTAAAAACAGGTTGTTTACCTAATTAAAAATTATAGAGCACAAACTAATTCCAAAGCAATCATGTTCATGAAGTTTTCGAAATCCATGATGATGGAGAACGAATCATCCGTGTAAAAGTAATACCACAGACCAGAGTAGGTAATCGACTGTACGACGTAAAAGTGGAGCTATGTATTGAATAATCTAAACAAATATATTTTCAGCAACTTTTCAACCATACATGCAAAATAAAAATGGAAAATGCAGATGTATTTCATTATCAAAGAAATTTTTCTTTGATTTTTATGATTAATATGTAATATAATAAATTTACTAGATGACGCCCGCAACTCCGTTGTGCCATAACTCTTGCACAACGGAGTAACCGCGCGGGATTCGGGAACCGTATATTTTTCCGACACAAAAAGTAAAGTATATGTCCAGTGGCGTAAATATAGGGCTGGCAAAATGCCACGGGCCCCCGACCCAAATGGGCAAAAACTTTTAAGTACATAATATTGTTTATTATAAACGTGACGATTTTTACTGATAGAGCCCCATCAATATGCCACGGGCCCCGGATTTTATAGTTACGCCAATGTCTATGTCCTTTTTCGGGACTCTTAAGAATATATTATGGAGTTATGCATGCCAAATTTCAGCAAAATCTATTCAGCAGTTTAGGCGTTAAGAGGTAAAAGACAGACACACTTTCGCACTTATAATATTATTAGTAAATTAGTAATATCAGTAATTAGTATATTAGTATGATAATATTATAAATGCGAAAGTGAATATTGAAGGAATTAGTAATAAATATTGAACCGACAATAATTTTATTTTTATCGTTTTTTCAATTACAATATATTATTATACATAAAACAATGATATTAAAAATAACTTGCACGTGATATTTTATAAATATTCATGCGAGATTTAGATTTAAGCATGATTAATAATCGGCATGTTGATATGTTGATTTCGATACGTTTCTCAATTCCGTCTCAGAAACGAATAAAACGTTAACTCACGAATCCGAGATTGGGAATTTTTGCACCCTACAACACAACAGTACCTCGTACCGCCCATATTTTCCTTATTCGGAGCAATTTTTAACGTTTTCAACGTGTTTTCATTTTTAAACTAGTAAACCGTATTTCACAGCTGATCGCACTCTGACACCTACGTGTTGCCTGAATCTGCCACTCGCCGCGCCACTAGAGATATCAAAGACAGAGTAGACAGAATGATAGAGTATGCCGACTTAGAACTGATGTTGAAATTTTTAAGTTTGACGTATTATGACGAAAATCGTCGCTAGGGTTGTTAACTTGTCACTACGAATTTAAAAATATGACATATTCGATGGACGTGTTCCTCTTTGGTCGTATTGTTGTTCGTGTTTTGGCACATGCGATTAAAATTGTCAGAATCCAATTTCGAAATCTTTATTTTAAATATTTAAAAATAAATTATATCAGCCAGCGCGAGGCACATTCCGTTCATAATCCTAGTGAAACCCGACGAATTTGACAGACTTTGAAACCTGTCCATCTCTTTGCAGTCGAACTACTGGTAGTTATGTCTATTGTGTCAAAGAGCTGCAAGAAAACATCTCTCTAGAGTCTCTACACTCATAAAGCTGTCATATCAATTGTTCGTGTCATCAAGTAAATTGCTAGCCCCGTTTTGATAGTGCTTGCGGAAGTCGTCTGCTCCACTGCACAGAAGCTGGCATTGAAAATTTGGGGAGGAAAAATCAATTCACAAGACGAGGGGAGCGCCCTACACGTGTTTATCTTGGCATTGTTCGAGCTCTCTATTAAACGCGGATTTTTACTTCTTTTAGCTATTTTCACTCGTCTGAACGAGGGTTGTTTGTCATCACCATCATCACTTTTGTACAAATGCGCGGTATTTGAGAAAAAGGTTACAAAATCGCTTACGAAAAAAGAGGTACCTAAACATGCCAGACTTACATTTTTTGTTAAGTAAATTAATATTTTCATTTTGCGGAAAATTTTTACTTTAAAAATATGTTGATTTTCTTACAATTATAAAATCCTATAAGAATTCCACTTACTTTTACTTATCTTGACGACTCCCAGGACCATAATCGTTATGATAAGACCAATTTCTTAATTGACCAAGACCAAAATAAATTTGTATACGTCCTAAGAAATGTAAGACATACTGTGTCCGAAAAGGCTGCAATTATAGCATACCATGGTTATGTCGCGTCCGTCTTACGCTATGGTCTAATAATTTGGGGTAATTCTACCGATTTCGATCGCGCTTTTCGAACACAAAAAAAAATGTATTCGTTCTGCCTGCGGAGCTCATTTCTTAGGCTGGCTTCTCACGGCGTGTGATATCACATGCCGCGCCGCGCCGAGCCAGCTATTACGAGCGAGCACGAGCCACAGGCGAGCATGAGCCACCCCTGCTCACGGCGCGTTATATCGCAAGCCGCGCCACGCTGACAAACATTCAAGTAAAATTAAACTTTAAGAATGACGCTTCTGTTCGAGCACAACATCACGAAATCCGTCTATACGGCTACCTTGGGACTGATATCACTCTGGCATGATAATTCTACAACACCAAGAGTGAGTGTGAATGGATATAATATCTTCATACTAGTTAATCACCTTAAGTACCCCGTACACGGTAATTCAGCATGACCATTCATTTACGTGAATTACATGCTGCATGATGAACGCTCATTTTTCATCATGCAGCATGATAATTCAGGAGGATAATTCAAGAGTATAATAATAATGTTATTTACTAAACTAAAAAATACGTGGGAGAGCCATGCTTCGGCACGAATGGGCCGGCTCGACCGGAGAAATACCACGTTCTCACAGAAAACCGGCATGAAACAGCGCTTGCGCTGTGTTTCACCGAGTGAGTATTCCCTTCCCTTCCCACCCCTACCCTCCCCTCAGGGGCGTCTTTCCCATAGGTGCAACGTGTGCGGTGCACACGGGCGCTGCGGTCCTAGGGGCACCGAGCGCCGCTCGCACTTAGCGCGCGCCCGCGCTGGCCGGCCGCCACGGCCCACGCTTTATTGACCAACGTAAAAAGAAGTCCAGTTTGAAAACATTTTTGGGTAATTTTTTTTTTAAAGAAGGCAGGTCTCTGTTGCCCTGACGTCACTGCGACCCATGAGGATCTATTGTGACTCCTTCGCACTAGAGTATCATCCCCAACCCAATACTGCTCATAAATTGAACGATATGGTTTGGGTTGGTGCCACGAATTTCCTCTGTGGACGAGTATTCGTGGCGACCAAGGTGCCTGTTCCTGCTCTGTAGTAGAGCAGGGCAGTCGAGGAGAAGGTGAATAGGTGTTTCATCCTCCTCTTCACAGAATCTGCAAGTCCTAAACAGAATGGGTATTTGTAGCATAATTTTTGTGTAATATCCGAAGCTCTTCTTATATTTGTAGAATTACAGCAAAGCAAGGCGCGCCATTAGCGGCTCGGCTTTTGCAATATAAATATTATAATCTTTATTTTTCAACGTGAAATGAACCTTAAATGTGAAAAGCATAGTGTTCTAATTTAGAAAACAAACTGTGCCATGCTGGCTCTTCGGATGTAGAGAAGTTAGAGCTCTTCAATAAAATCGAATAATGAAATCGAATTAATACCGATGTTGTGATGATGTGATGTTTAATAAGTATATAACATGAAATTTAAAGTAAAATTGAAGTACTTAAGCAATATAAAATTTATGTTTTGGGGTTAAGCTTGTTAGGGTCAGTCAAGACATCATGGTCAAAACCGAAAAAAACTTCAATCCACAAACAAATAACAATAGAGTTTGTTATCTATTTATATTGGAAAAATTTGACAGTACCTATACTAACTTGATGTGCTGTTATAGTTCGTCTGGTGGAACGAAGGAAGCCACCGCTTAGAGTCCTCACCCTCAAACGGCCGGACAAACTGTACTTTTACTTTGTACCCATTTCATTTTGACCGCGCGCGCGCGCTTCTTAGGGGGCGCTAGGGTAATGTTTGCACACGGGCGCCACATGGGCTAGAGACGGCCCTGCGGCTCCCCTATTACCCTATTCGCTCTTAAAAGGCCAGTAACGCACCTGCAGCTCTTCTAATGCTGCGAGTGTCCATGGGCGACGGAAGTTTCTTTCCATCAGGTGACCTGCTTTGCTCGTTTGCCCCCTTATTTCATTAAAAAAATATACAAAATTTTAATTGTTCTCAATAGTTTATAATTTATATTATAAACTATTAAAAACTAATTATTATAATTTATGTTAAAAACTATTAAAAATAATAATTAAAATTTAGTGCTGGTGTCTGTACACAGGTGGCGGGGCTTTTGTCATAATAAACACACTCGTGTTATTAACAAGTTAATTAAAACTAGCGACCCGCCCCGGCGTCGCACGAGTAGGTATAAAATATATAGCCACTAAAAAACTGATTAAAATCGATAGCCTATGATCCTTCACGTAGGCTACTTCTTATCTGTGCCAAATAACATAAAAATTGCCGCAGTAGTTCGCGAGATAAGCCCTTTCAAATTATTTCCTCCGTTTTTTCCGCATTCTTCTATTAGTCTTAGCGTGATAAAATATAGCCTATAGACTTCCTCAATAAATGGACTATCTAACACTGAAATAATTTTTCAAATCTGACCAGTAGTTCCTGAGATTAGCGCGTTCAAGTTAGCCCTTTCAAATAATTTTCCACATTTTCATCTATTTCTTCGCTCCTATTAGTCTTAGCGTGATAAAATATAGCCTATAGCCTTCCTCGATAAATGGGCTATCTAACACTGAGAAAATCATCAAAATCCGTTGCGTAGTTTTAAAGATTAAAGGGAACAAAGGGACATGAGGGAAAAAAAGCGACTTTGTTTTATATTAAGTACTAGCTGTCCCGGCAAATGTTGTTTTGCCTGTTTACCCAGTTTTTCTGCTTTTATCTTGAGGTTTTTCTGATTTTTTTTTGTTTTATAAACCTCACGGAGCCCGAGACCTTTCCAACGAATGCAAAATCGTGGAAATCGGTTGGTGCGTTCTGGAATTATAGCGTCAGGAAGGAAACCCCGACTTATACTATATATTAGCTGTGATATTAGATAGATACAGATATGTATTGAAAGAAGTTACATATTATAACACTATATTGAACAATAAAACTAAAACGTAAATTAATAAACTAATAAAATGAAATGCGAAAACAAGTTACCGCGTGGAGCTCGGAAAATTATTTCCTTCTCTATTCTATTATTAAATTTCGAAATTCAGAACAGAAGAAAAAAAAAACACATACCTATTATATCCGATAAGTACTTATATATTTTTTTTATTTATGTTTAGGCACAGAATATATATTAGTAGTACCAAGTATAGGTTAAACATTTTAAGAAACATTTCAGTCTAAACTCTAAACTGCCAAAAATTAAAAAAAATAAATTAGCTCGAATAAATGTATAATTTCACAAAAATATTTCACACACCATAACGGAAAATAAACAAAAAAAAACTTGAGAGGTGTCAAAAGACACCCGGGCTTAGGTAGGTATTATTTCTTATGTAAGTAATAAAAACCTGTATAGGGGAACTGAAGGCAAAATTGTATATTTAAGGCAAAACTCGTCTTACATCAACAAATATAGCTTTACTATTAAATTTTTTATAGAATATCTTTATTATTAATCACTCTACAATTCCTATTAATCACACAGGCCATTTTGCCTGCGTGTGAAGGTAAAATGGACCACGGTAAAGGGCAAAATGGTCCCAATGCATATGTCATTTGGGGAATACCTTTTACAAATAAATGTTGTGTACAACTAAACTACAATGTGCCTAGAGGAGACAAATCATACACTGCACCCGTCTTTTTTGTTTTTAGGTTCTCATGAATAAATGTCACATTTTGAAGTTAACCGTTTTACCCCTTTCATTCTTTACATACTATATTAAAGTTAAAATCATGCAGAACACTGTGTCATATCATTAAATAGAAAATATTAATTACAACAAAAGTGCGGACTGGTCAAAAATTGTGTTTTTTACATCAAAATGTGAAAAAAATATTTAACCGCAATAAAAATCCGCTGTTCCGTATGACAGTTTCGCCGGCACTGACCGAGAACGGGAAGGGCCCGAGTAATTAGTAGCGTTACCTAGCAAATAGATGGCCCTAGTAGGTTTCAAGTAATTTGACCGTTCCGTTTTGCCTGCATGCAGTTCCCCTACACTCAAAAATAGACGTCGCTTCACCGCACTGTTCAATGCCAGAGAGGGGGAGAGAAACAAGCACTACCGCACGGCTTACAACTATTTAGCATTTTTGCTATAGTTTTTAAAGTAACTAGTACAACATGTAAACTGGACCTTCGTTCCATCCGGGTGTCCCTTGACACCTCTCAAGTTTTTTATGATGATAATCTTATTCATTGCACCTTGAATAAATTATTGTACAAATATTTCCGGTTTCCCACACCGGTTTCGGTGACGGTGGCCGGTTTCATTGAGACCATCCCACAGGAGTAATTTTATAGTGCTCAAATGTGTGCACAGTACACAAGAGTAGGTATACTCTCTATTCCTTTTACTCTCCTAGCCCAGTGGGCCGAAAGAACGACACGACTGGCGAAAGATCAGGCGCAGGGCCGACTTTTTACATGCCCATCCGACGCATGACATTACTTGTCAGACGATTAGGTGATCAGCCTGCATTGTCCTAACCAATCTTGGAAATAAAATATTGTTTCCAACGCGAGAATCAAACCCACGACCACGCTAAACCACTGGACCACGGAGATCACGATACGTTCTTGTAAATACTTACCGACGTTTTTTGTATAAATTAAATTGAAAAAGTTATTTCATCATCATCATCATCATATCAGCCTATATTCGTCCAAAAGTTATTTATTAGCAATAAAATACTATATTATGGCAAAATACATTATTTGATTTATTAATTTTGCGCACATTAACAGTTTGTATGCCCTGTTCAAAGAAACGCATAATTTTTTTAAGTGTTCGGGAGCACCACCCTGGAACTGAGTTGTCCCATGGGCATGCCGATGACATGCCGATCGCGCGATCCGCTGCATTATTGCATGACGAAAAATTAAACCACTTGTAAATCAATGTACAGCACGTAGTTTGCATGTCATTCGCGTCATTCACTACAATAAACGATCATGCGTGAATTACAGCACGTAACTCATGTCATGCTGAAAAATTAAAGAAGTTGTAATTCAATGTACAGCACGTGGTACAGCACGTAGTTTGCATGTAATTCGCATCATTCACTGCAATACACGATAATTCGTGCATTACAGCACGTAATGCATGTAATGCAGAATTACCGTTTAGCGAGCGCATTATACCTATAACAAATATATTCGTGCTAGTTACAGCGCGATGTAGCCGCCAAGCAGCGGCATCTGTTATCAAAATAAAGGATTTTTTTCTTAATATAATAAAATTAGCGGCATAGATTGAAATGCAACCTAGTTGCCTAGTGAATAAAGTTGCATTTCATTAAAATTTACTTATTTAACGTAGTGACTTAGAGCAAAATGATATCTATTTTCGTGTTAATAAAGTTTCATTTTACTTACCGCGAAACATGCCAACTTTGCCACATAGGATAACTTTGCCCAAAGATCCATTCTTAAGCAAATCTTTGATGTACAGAGTTATTTTAATATTATGTCAACATTTGTTTAATTTGGCAGAAAATAGATTATATGACTGGTAACATAGAGAATACCCCGTATTGCTAACTTTATTCAGTAACTTTTTGGAACTTGTGAAAAAAGGTACGTATTTTTGCGGGCAAATTGTGGTGCAGATTTGTAAGTGAATTGTGCGTGATGGTGAAACCACAGGTTAGTTTGCTTTTGATATATTATAGAATAATATCTATAGAGTATTATAGTGATAATGTAATTAATCAGGGAATTATAAAATAAAACTTATGATGGTGGGCAAACTAACCCAGCAGTATTCCGATCATCGATTGACAACATTGCCCGGTATCAAAAAATCCTTAGGGTTGTCAAATTGGACATTTTTAAATACTTTTATTATTTTACTAAAAATCGATGTTATTTTTTATTACTGTATGCCTTGCTCAGTAATCTACACTACTATTATAAAGAGGAAAGATTTGATTTTTTGTTTGTTTGTTTGTTTGTTTGTTTGAGTCGAATAGGCTCCGAAACTACTGGACCGATTTGAAAAATTCTTTTACCATTGGAATCCTGCATTATTTCTGCTGAACATAGGCTAATTTTTATTTTGGAAAAATATAAGGTTCCGTAAGATATTTGGGATTTTCGGACGCAAGGTTTAAAAAATCAACTAGAAAAGTTACTTATTTTGCGTACGCTGCCTAAACTATAAAAGATAGAGGCATAAAATGTTCCAAGTAATTATAGATCTTTTAAATATCTACAAAAAAGTCCGCGACACACTATACCTATCTATGTTGAGTGAGGCACAATAACCATTTTTTTATTAAAAAATCTAGAATTTTTTTTGGACTATATTTAAATGCGTTTATTTAAATCATGCTATTGACCCTTATCAAAATAAATTATTTCATCACTAAGTACAGTTAATGTAGATAATATTTGGTCTTAGAATGATTAAAATTGGACGTTTGGTTTTAATGTTATGGCGAAATTAAAATATTACGATTTCTGCTGCACGTTGCGAATTGGGCGTCGTCAAGGCGCGCCGCGCGGGTGTGCTCGCCCGGAGAGTCCACGTAAATATTACCTCGATCGTGGGAATCGCAGACACAGTAGATGTTCAATAGTTATGCGACAGCCGGGTGCTGCTTTATTGATTTGATATAGACTATCGTGCTTCATTATTATAATCCTAATTTCAAAAAAGCTTTAAAAGTTATGACTACGAAAGTAATATTTTTAGAACTTTTTAAAATAAGTTTTGAATGACTATTATTTTTGATTGCTATTATAATTAATTAATTTCTTTAACTATAAATCTCCAATAGCGGCAGCCGGCTGCCAGCATAACAATTGAAGATCTATTGTCTGCGATACCCACGATGCCGATGCACGATGGAAGTATTAATGCATATTTTTTAATCCACACTATTTCTGCTGAATATAGGCGAAAATATGAGAGAAAAAAGGGAACCGTATTAAGTGTTAATAATTGTGTGAAAAATCTACCAAAATATTCCTTCTTGCTTATGCTTTATAAATTATAGACTATACTTACTTATCGCAAAGTGATGTACTATAGTCTTATAGAGGACATTAATATCAACGTAAAAGTCCGCGATATCGTATGTCTGACTACTACAATTATTATTATCTTACAATAACTACTTTTTAATCTAAAAATATGCAATAGTAACGTTGCGCTGGTACAAACCATGCCAAACTACTTATCAGCAGGTATTAGTACTTACCAGATTTAATAATCTATACTAATATTATAAAGCTGAAGAGTTTGTTAGTTTGTTTGTTTGTTTGAACGCGCTAATCTCCGGAACTACTGGTCTGATTTGAAAAATTCTTTCACTGTTAGATAGTCCATTTATCGAGGAAGGCTATAGGCTATATTTTATCACGGTAGGACTAATAGGAGCGAAGAAATAGAGGAAAATTTGGAAAAAACGGGGGAAATTTTTTGAAAGGGCTTATTTAAATGCGCTAATCTCAGGAACTACTGGTCCGATTTGAAAAATTCTTTCAGTATTAGATATCCCAGTTATCGAGGAAGGCTATAGGCTGTATTTTATTACGCTAAAACTAATAGAAGCGCAGAAATTAAGGAAAATGTGGGAAAAACGGGGAAAATTATTTGAAAGGGCTTATTTGCACGCGCTAATCTCAGGAATTACTGGTCCGATTTGAAAAATTCTTTCAGTGTTAGATAGCCCAGTTATCGATAAAGGCTATAGGTTATATTTTATCACGATAAGACTAATAGGAGCGAAGAAATAGAGGAAAATGTGGGGAAAACGGGGTAAATTATTTGAAAGGGCTTATTTGCACGCGCTAATCTCAGGAACTACTGATCCGATTTGAAAAATTCTTTCAGTGTTAGATAGATCAGTTATCGGAGAAGGCTATAGGTTACATTTTATCACGCTAAAACTAATAGGAGCGAAGAAATAGAGGAAAATGTGGAAAAAACGGGGGAAAATATATGAAAGGGTTTGTCTTACGAACTACTAGAGCATTTTTGTGTTATTTGGATCAGATAAGAAGTAGACCACGTGAAGGATCATAAGTTTTTGTTTGGTGGACTAATTTTTCTGTGAAACATCTAATTTACGCGGGCGAAGCCGCGCGGAACGTCTAGTAACTAATAAAGCAACAAAAACATACCATTTATTTATTTAAATAGAAACATTACTTCTTGTATTGTTAAATGCTAACTTATTTATAATACTGTCGTTATATGGTTTATTTCAGGCAACATCTGTACCAATAGCCTCCACTAACTGCAGATAAAACTCGTATGTCGTACCTATGTGAGAGCGAGTCACAACTTCAACAAGCTATGCCGAGATTACGATCTTGATGTATTCATTACTAAAAAAGCTTGAGCTGTAAATTTTATACATTTACCGCATACATAATGCGCGCTAATATGGATGTTATTTTTATGTCCTTTACGTCGATATTCATACTGACAGACATCGACCTGCTTATTTTAGGGACTACTGGACCTTAAGGGTATTTCTTTGCCTTACCCCCTATACAAAAGCAGAAAACCAAATCCCCAAAATATCAGTTGTTGATTTTAATACACCTATATGAATATCCTGTCTCCATAATCTACAGTACGTTAAGTAGATATCTGAAGTTTGAACGCTACCATGTAACGTATATATATACAGGACGTGACCTATTTCCCGCTGCACGTTGCACCCGATAAGCTCCAACACCCTGTATCCCTGGATTATACACAGTGTATACCGGGCGTGAACTGTAAACTAATACAAACTCTACTGTTACAAACATACAACATAAAAGTAACTTATACACTAGACTCCATCGTCAGACATAATTAAGAATTGAAAAAATTAATCGGGGATTAATCTCAATCCAAAACGATAACCATGCACACAACCAAAGAACAAGCGTATACGCATCGCAATACGATTCATTTTAGCTTAGCATAAAACTCCAGTTACTCGGGCGGATCTTCTCTATTTTTCATGTTTTTTTTTAAATATCTTTGGAAATAAACATTAAGAAACAAAATTGTTCGGTTAAGGACATTTTAATATAGATTTACTAACAATTTATTTAAATAAAATGTATAATTATCCTAGTTAATACTTATATTTCGATGAAATAGATTTTTATCGGAGGTGAGTTTGTAAATTCATTACAGCCAAAGTATTACGTTTTATTAAAATGTTTATGGTTTAAGGATTTTAAATATTGTGCTTTATATCTCATATTTTTAACACTTCGTTATTATAATATTGGAACTAGGTAAACCGGGAGTCAGGGAATAACAAATTGGGCTTTATCCTCGCCTTAAAGACATATTTTAATGACTACTTAACAGCTATAAATGAGGAAGATGTGTCTGACTGCCGCACTCAGAGATATTTAATTATGATTTACCTTAAATTTAATGAAGAGTTTGACAGATAATGTATCACTAGCTATTTGACCGAGCTTTGCTCGGTATTCGATAAAACACGAATAAAAAGACATTTTCTAAAAATGATTCCTAGCTAGATCGATTTAATTAACGCAAAAATCGCAGTTGAGTGTCTGTGACAAAAATGTACGACAAGAGTCCCTCTATAACCTGTGCTATGATTTATTTTGAATACGTTTGAATCTTGGAATAAAATGACAAAATTATGATTTCGTCCATACAAAAAATAATTAATTATTTTTTATCTCTGTATATACGGCATATTTGAAAAAAACGACATCTATAAAAGTGACTTGTAAATGCATCAGCTGTCTACAAAAGAAAATCAGCCTGATCCGTTGACCTTCGATCCAAAAATTCTTAATGTCCCTTTTATTTTACTTTGGGACCAGTGTGCGTCGATGTCAGTGTTGGAGTCTGTTAATTGACCTGGGAATCATTTTGCTGACCGAGTCTTTCCTGGGTAGGCTTTTTGCAGCCGTAACCGACATCCACGCGGGCGGAGCCGCGGGCGACCGATATGTACAACTCTAAGACAACGAGCTATAAGTAATATAGCCTTGTGGTCTCATAGGTAACTAAAACGGGTAAAATGATTATTTTTTAACAAAAAATTAAAACCGACTTCCAAGGTAAAAACAAAAGTAATATTCTTAAACATAATCTAAAAAGAATCAAATAATTCTTATTCCTTATTATAGTGCCGTCTTCAGACTTCGCCTAAACCTCAACTATTTCTGTACTCAATCTTCATGCCGGTACCGGCTTACCTTAGCGTAAGTTCTATGTCAAGGATCTCAGAACTTTTCCGGGCTGGTAGCGACTTCAAAAGTACGAAGATTGAGTACAGAAATAGTTGAGGTTTGAGGAGTCTGAAGACGGCACTATAATAAGGAATAAGAATTATTTGATTCTTTTTAGATTATGTTTAAGAATATTACTTTTGTTTTTACCTTGGAAGTCGGTTTTAATTTTTTGTTAAAAAATAATAAGTAATTATAATTGTTCTTCTCTGATTGCGGCAGTGAGTGCAGAGGTAAATCATAATTTGTTTTAATTTTACGCACCTTATTTCAAAAGAATTTACATCCAACCTAAAAGCAGTTTTCCAGGAGTAAAACAAGCCTCGAAAGTTCCGACACGATTTTTACATTTTTAATTCAGCATCCCTCAACTTTTATTTTAAGCCCAGAGCATTGAAATACTGTACACGTTCTATACATTTTAGTTTTTTTCGTAATGTTTTATAATAAGTTTTTAATTAACAAAAGATTTTATCAAATCCTTTTTTATGAAGTCCTTTCCTGTGAAGTGCGAACATACATATTTTTGCTGCTGTAAAAAGCCTTTTGTCCTTTCGTGTAAATCCCGCTCTGTCTGTGCGAAATTTCTTTAAATTCAGAATAGTTTTGAATCCCATTTACAAGGTGGCGAATTAAGTTTTCTAATAATTATAATATTATGATCAAACAATAAATTTAGATTCTTATTTCCTTATTCTTATTACTTCACAGGATATAATTGCTCTGAAAGTAGAGTGGATATTTGATATTTACCCACGAATATCCGCCAATTTAAAAATCACCTACATACAGTAAACATAACCACTGCTCTTATATGGTGTTCATTGCTTAACCTAGTCCACCATTAGTGGTGTCATTTAACCGACTTCCCCACTAAGATTAATGATGCTTTTATTAATTAAAGTCGGTCTAACGACTAGTAACAGGACACTTTTTGTGACGCAGCTTTCCTAAGTTTTAATTATTAACTTTTTATTAAAGCGGGGTTTAATGGAGGATATTTTATTAAAAAGTTTTAACGAAGGCTTAAATCTCCTTTGAATAAAGCTAACAATATACAAATAAACATGACGTATCTATACATATAATAAAACTGTAGAAATGACAATTCTGTACATTAAAGATATCCAAAAAATAATAAGCGGGGGCTGTTACTACATCGCTATAGAAGCCAAAACTGTGGTTAGTTTTTTGTCTGTCTGTCTGTCTGTCTGTATGTTTGTTCCAGCATCACACGAAAACTACTGATCCGATTTGAATGCGGTTTTCGCCTATAAGGGGACCAAAGAGGGGGTCAAATTTTGTATCAAACTTTTTTCTTCAATGGATTAACTTCATTTTATTAACTGTATTTTCCAATTTAACATCTGGTGTATAAAATTTTTCCCCCACCCCTTTTAGGGGGGCCAAAGGGGGGGGATATATTGTAAAATTTTTTTTTTTTAACATGAAAACTACGTATCCGATTTGAATATGGTTTTCAGATATATTTGTCTTCTTCCAACTTCATATCTGGTGTATAAAATGTAATCGGGTTCCGTTTTTTACCATTTGAGTAAGGGACCATAAAAAGGAGAGAATTATCCATTTCCGTTATTATACTATGCTAACGCCTGCGAAGTCGCGGGAAACAGCTATCCATACTAATATTATAAATGCGAAAGTGTATTTGTTTGTTTGTCCTTTCTTCGCAGCCTAACGAAGCAACCAATTGACTTGATTTTTGGCATCGACTTAGTTGAAATAATGGAGAGTAACATAGGCTACTTTTGGTCTTGGAAAAACATCATGCTTCTATCAAGGAGATTTGCAAGAATATTCGTATTGTAGACGATTTTCGAATTCCACGCGAGCGAAGCCGCGGGCAAAAGCTAGTACTTAATAAGAACATTGTTTATAAGTATACCAAAGCCAAATTGCTTAATATGTAATTAATAGAATTACCAACAAAGTTTACGAAGACTAAAAATCATATTGTGCCCGACTTAAAACGATTTTCTGATGTTATACTATTACGAGTAGAGTGTCCATGAGCGACGGTAGTTGCTTTCCATCAGGTGACCCGTTTGCTCGTTTGTCCCCTAATTTTGTAAAAAAAAAATTCATTAGTGACAGAAGTGTCAGCAGTTACTTATAATGTAAGCATAGTAATTTGTTTTTGCCTTTTGTCGGTAAGTCTCTGTTAAATCCTTGAGATCTCTATTACCCTTTCTCTTATATAACGATTAATATTCGTTGCTGAAAGCAGTCGTTATGCACAGTAGAAGCCATATTATTGTCTAGCTTGATAAGGGTAATTTACCACAGAACACAGCTACACACAGTGTATGAGACGCACTGGATCGGCATCTGCCCATCTCTAGATAATAAATCGATTTGATCGTTTTGTTTTGGACTGCTGCTATTTCATAATGATAAATGATGTTTCATTATCATCATTATGTCTTAATTTAAAAGCATCAATCATGTTTCTACTTCTAGTCTTATACTGACTGACATAACAAGAAACCTATTTTCTGGTTAAAATGTAGGTCAGTGGTTCTACAATCTTCATTACCAAACCTAATGTTGATTACAGTGCAATAAATAAATCTAAAAACTGTTTTCGTTATCGATCATACAACAATATATTCCATTATTTTTCAATTTACATCTTCTATTGCTAAATATTTCTTTGCATCATAAGATAGCTAAAGATAGTTACTGTTTATCTCGGGGTTAAATATTGTGAGATACGTCTACTGTTGATGGATGGCTAAGGTTACATCAACTACAGCCAGCTGGCTCGCAGGCCAAATGGAAGTTACATGTTACTGAAGCCTGTAATTTATTAACATACTACTAACATACAGCTCTCATATTATATTGATGTATGCTAATTAGAAACCTTTTAAATACATCAGTGTTTTGTTTTTCTTGTTTGATATTATGGTTATGTTGTGTCTTGGTTATAAATGATTTTTTCTACAGTCAAGACTACCGTTACTTTGGTCCCCTCTCAATGTTATTGCCGAAAACAATTACTTTTATGGTGTTTTTATGAGCTTTCCTTATTTAATTGTTTTGTCACCCCTTATTTGTCATCGCACTAATGCTAAGTACTCACATACGGTTTTGCTCGATAGTTTTACTCCGAATGGAAGGAAATTACATATTTGACAAGGGCGTCGCCAAGGGGGGACAGGGAGGGGCAGCTGCCCCCTTCTAGAGATTCTAAAAAAGTTGCCAAATATAATGCAAACAACGACTACCATAATATAAAAATCTGGTAATAGATGTAAGGCTCGTAGTACAAGTGAAAAGCTTTATGTGCTGTCGACTTTACCTATCATACTATACTTTTCTCGTTCATAGAAAATGAGAAAAGTATGAATTGTAGTAGGTATAGTCCACTTTCCCCCCTCTGCGCCATCGGCTAGCGACACCCTTGATATTTGACATATTTAATTCCTTCGAGCTGTCAGTTTTGCGGTCCACACGGTGGTTATTACTCGAATTGGAGTAACACTATCGAGCAAAACCGTATGTCAGTACTTAGCATAAAGAAACTTTATTACGGGAAATACAAGGTGTAACAAAACTAAGTGATAATGCTTTAGGATGTGCACGCTTAATATTTTTTCACTTTTGTATGAGGAAAGTCTTTACGCAGGGGCGCTTGCCCATACAAAAGTCAAGAAAAAATTTGGTGTTTCAGCGTTACTACTTTCACAGTGAACTCTCTACAAGGAACACGTACACACCCTAAATTATGTAGAAAAGGGTTTCAGTTATCTGATTCGTCATGTATGCCTGTCTGTCCGTCCGTATGTCGCAGCCACTTTTCTCCGAAACTATAAGTGCTATACTATTTACTGAAACTTGGTAAGTAGATGTAGTCTATGAACCGCATTAAGATTTTGATACAAAAATGGAAAAATTATAAAAATTTTAGGGGTCCTATCACCTATGCGTATGGGGTGTCTATGGATAGGTCTTCAAAAATCTGATTGAGGTTTCTAATATCATTTTTTAAGCTACACAGTTTGTAAGAGAGACTCTTCCAAAGTGGTAAAATGTGTGCCCCCCCCCCCCCCTCTAACTTCTAAAGTAGGGGCATATGATAAGTCAAAGAAAAATGTAGGTATGTACATTACTATAAAAACTACCAATGAAAATTGGTTAGAACGAGATCTAGCAAGTAGTTTTTTTATACGTCATAAATGGTAAACCTTAATTTAACCTTTATTTAATCATAAACATTATTGCTGCTGCGGAACTCTTCATGGGCGAGTCCAACTCGCACTTGGCCGGTTTTTTGTCTTTACTGATTACTCATTTAGAATGATAAACAACTATTAAAATGAAACGTTAGATAAAGTATTGTCATGTCAGATAGAATGCGAGAGCAGCATCAAGATAGTTATTGAAACTTTTAATTTACTGTTAGTATTTTCTGTCACCATTACTTTAAGTGAATATTAAAAAACGCAGAAAAATACATTACCAATACCGCTACGAGCACAAACGCACCGTTATTGTGCTCCCAGAACTACAATCGATTGTATTATCAGGGGAATATCAATCGCTATGCGGCCTTTCCACGTTGGCCCATAATGGACCAATATTCGTCTATGATTGCCCAATTATTAGGACTATAATACTAATAAAACACAATCTACTTATTGACTTACATGATATTTTATTAGAAATAAATGAATGAACAATGACATGAATATTCGCCAAGAACTTACAGGTAGGTACAATCAATTACATAGATTGTAACTACGATTGTGCAATGTGCATGCCTTATACAGCTTCGCAGTCAGTATCGTATGGGGTTTATAACGATTAATTAAATATAAAAACAATAAAATACACCGTTTTATTAAGTATGATTAAACGATTTATTTAAGATACCCAAGAAAAAACAATAAAAAGTTAAGAGTTTCTTCTCTCTCACACAACTTTATTTTTCGAACCAAGAAAGACGTGTACCGCCTGTAATGTGATAGACTCCACGGTTGCAATCATGGCTCTCCATCATCTTTCAATGTGGAGAGGGCCCTTTATATGTAGAGCAAATGTGCGAATCGGAATTATGTTATAATGCTGAATTATTATCACGAGTCCCCTACAACTATATGGAGTAACCACGTGTCTTTATGGTGTACTATTAATCCTCGCCAGGGCGATTATATTTTTTTATGCAGCTAAGTGCATACGTCAAATGCTGCTTCTCTAATTTAGCCCTTATATCTATAAGAATAATAAATAAAATTGAGTGTTGTAAGCTTGTATTGATGATTTTGTTTAATTTTTATAACGCTAGGATCTTTTGTGCTTCCCACAAAAGACAGATGTGTTCTGATGTTAGAAAATCAATGAGAATCCAATTAGGTGTCGATTTCATATTATTTATTATATTTGTACGTGTATGTTTGCGTTTTTTACAGTCAAAGCCGTGAGTGGAGCCACAAAACTTTCTTAAACTTTGATACACAAAATTTCTATAAATTTCCATGTCGTCGTCGTCGTTGAAGGTTTGGCTATACAAAATCATTATATTTTCCAATGAATGGTATAATACTCTAAAGTTTTGAACCTAGCCTGCAGGTTTCTGAGGATTTTGCAGGTTTTGATAGGAGTTTATCTATTCTATTGGTTACGAGTATGACGACAATCAAATGCGCTAGTGATATTGTATCTGTCCAAAACCTCAGAACTATTATTATTATTTTCAACTAAAGCTTACGTGGTATTAATACTATGTGTCTCGTTATTCGTATCTAGAAAGGTATGGTACTTAACAAACGATCAGCAGCAGTCTAGCTGATAATATGTTCAAGACTGGCGCAAACTCAGACTAAGGCGAAGAGGGGAAAATAAATTCCTCATTTCACTTGGAAAAGGGGTAAGTCCGAAAGCTATAAAATGGAAGTTTGCGTGTCGGCCGAGTCGGGTATTTGCTTGCTTAATAGCATACGTCACGACTTCAATCAGTTTACCATTTAACGACATGTGTGCAAAGATATAGGAATGAGGGTTACCGACATTTCTTCTTTCGTAGGAGTCAGTTCATAG
This sequence comes from Aricia agestis, assembly GCF_905147365.1. Lineage (NCBI taxonomy): Eukaryota > Metazoa > Arthropoda > Insecta > Lepidoptera > Lycaenidae > Aricia > Aricia agestis. The sequence goes on along the minus strand of NC_056406.1, from coordinate 24,958,125 downwards.
GTTCATAAGCTATTAAAAATTAAAATAGGTAAACTGACATCGCAAGTATATCAATTCAATGTGTATCTGTTTGTGTGGTAACTGGTAGAGTTCACATAATTATTTCTTAAGTTTACGCGAGTATCACTCATGATATTCTAAGGTTGAAACACTTACGGATTTTGTCGCAGAGCACTTTTATTAATTCCAACGATTCGGGTGCTTTACAGCGGCCGTGGTCAGTAAACAAACTAAAGCACAAATCTAGGACACCTCGGCTTCAAGACACTGAGTTCGTTTTGTGTAGATCGGAACGCAAACAAAAATTGATTAATCTTCGGGTAGTTGAAGAACTTCAATAAATTGGACGACTGTCACCTCAGTGCACCCGTGACAACGGCCGCTGCAAAGTAGCCGAAACGTCGGGATTAATTTTTATTCTCAACGCTACGCGACAAAATCCGTAAGTGTTTCAACCTTAGAATATCAATTATAGAGTTCAGTAGGGCGCAGACTATACTTATATAAAGCGCCGCCGTTGTTGTAGCTTCATGGTTTCCAAAACTACCAATAATTTCCAAAACTGTACCTTTGGCCGCCTGGCACTTGGTGGAGCTCTGTAGGTACCGTTTGGTTTGTACCATTATCTATTCTGTGCCTATAGTTGTGACTTTAGTTGTCACATGTGACTTAACCCTCATAAGGAACAGACCTTGGATAAAACCAAGAGACGACGTATAGTAGAACTTTTCAATAAATAATAATTTCATATTCAGACACTTCATCGAAAGGTAACAGTACAAACATTTACAATAAAAGATATAACTTAATTGTTTTGCTTAATTATTTATTTCACAATGTTAAAAAATGGATTTGCTGCATTAAAAAACAAGAACATCCAAAGATGATGTCTGATGACAATAATACAATCACGGAAATACGGTCATTACCAAGCTTGTTACATTAGCAGTTTTGGGTGCGGTGACATATGGGAATAGCCGAATAACCAAGGCCAATAGAATGGGCCCATCGAATACGATACTATATTATTATGTAGTATGTGGTTGAAAACATTGTTTTTGATATTTATAGCTTATTCACAAAACATTCACGGGCCGAAAGTTAACCATTCGCGGGTAGCGTGTTGCCGACCGCTGATCTATAGGATCGAACCAAAGAAATTAAAACTCAGGACATGGTGGACAAGTAACCTTTGTACCTATATAAAATATTACGCCATCTACGAGAGGAACGTCAATTTCAAATCATAATGTATGTCAAAATAGTCCCAAACAGCACCTGCATTGGAGTTAAAAAGCCTTTTTCTTCTCCATCATCCATTTAAAAGAAATTGATGTGGTACTCTCAATAAGCAGCAAAACTTTAAAACTTTTCTAGAAACTTAAATCGATTAACGTAAAGCAAGTAAAGCTTAATAATAGCTCCCACACCGGTTTCGGTGACGGTGGCCGGTTTCATTGAAACCAGGCCAGCTACGCATATGTAATTTTTATAGTGACCAAGTGTGTGCGCAGTACACAAGAGCACTCTCTATTCCTTTACTCTCATAACCCAGTGGGACGGACGACCGACACGACTGGCGAGAGATCAGGCGCAGGACCGACTTTTTACATGCCCATCCGACGCATGGATCATATTACTTGTCAGACAATCAGGTGATCAGCCTGCATTGTCCTAACCAAACTTGGAAATAACATGTTTCCAACGCGGGAATCGAACCCACGACCTCCGAGTCAAGAGCCGCGCTCTATACCACTAGACCACGGAGGCGTTCAAGCTTAATAATACTAAACGAAATAAATAATATTTTGTCTAAGAAACAATATCTATAAACTTCAAAAAAAGTTGGAAATGGAAGTTTTGAATTGGCATACAAATATACTTAGTATAAAGACTACATTTCCATCGCCGCACGTTTTGGGAAAATAAAAAATCTAACGGTGTACGGTTTTTAACTTTTTACTTTAGACTTTAGCATAATATGTTAGTAACAATCACCATGTCCTGTTAAAGTTAATGATCTATAAAAATTTTTGTTATCTCGTTTGCTCTGTATTTAAAATATCATTGTTCTGATTAAATCAATGATAAACACGTCATAACCGTTTATAAAATATATTTTGATATTTAGTATCCCTCAGAGTACCCAAAAACGTACAATTCTGTTTGTTTCGGAGATGAGAGACCGCTTGCTAGTTATCAGCCAAATTTCATTTATAAAGTACCTAATATCCATTAAGTGAAAAAAAAAATCGCTAAATATTTCCCTTAAAATAAATATTATTATGATGAGCAGAGAATAACCAGAACGTACCCTAAAATTTCCCAATTCCACCACCATCCTTATCATCAAGTTTTCAGAGCATCTAACCCCGTCCCAACAAATATCACATTTGTTCAATTGCTGAGAAACGAAGACAGATTTGTAACACAGTCGTAAACTGCTTCCTCTGGTTAGCCGCGAGCTTTGTGTAATATCGCTCGTAAAACTTTTTAAACAATTATTACATCGAACGAGAAGATGTGGAACTAATTTTATCAGGGAAATATTATTCAGTGGAAAAAGTCGTGAGAAACCTACGTCCTTACTAAATCCAGTGCGAAATTGCTCAAGAAGAATGCAACCAGGGAATGCACTGAATGGCATTCCAGTGCGTTCCAGTTCCCGTTTATACATTATTTCAGTAGTAATCCAGTGCTGGATTGGTTTATTTGATGGAATAATGTAAATCGGCCATATTTATAACATAAATCCAAAAAAAAGTCGTCTGTCTATTACCTCTTGACACCACCACTAAACCAAAATATTAAATGCCTTTTACCATGGAGTCCTTGAGAATGAGAACTTTTTTACGAAAGACAGATTTTTCATGCTCACAGCTATTAAAGAATAAACCCTTTTATAAAAATAATAATTCTGCAAGTTTTCTACCCTATTTACTAAAATCATGATTAAAATAATAAACGAATTTCATTCACCCTGTCATAAGCAGCCCTTAAGACCCTTAAGCCCTTCGGAGTAAAATCTGTCCGAAAATGTGGCTATGACACAAAGGACGTTGACCTCTGACCTCCAACCTGACGAATTTATAAGGGTTGTCTTTTAATTTATGTTATAAATAATAATAGCTAATTAAAAGTAGGTTATAGTCCGTGATTTGTATGGCCAAGAGCGGTGTAGTGAATTTTCCCATACAAAATGAAAAAAGTGGACTCATATTAAACACCCTAAAGTATTATCACTTAGTTTTGTTACACCCTGTAAGTAGATATATTTTTAATTTGTCATTCGTTACGAAATAGCAATATTATTGAGTGCTTAGTATTTATTGTTCTGTCGAGACTTGAATCATGAAATTACGATTTATGATACATTAATTTAGCTAGATGTTTGTACAAAAGGGTGGTTCACAAACAAATAATATGTAATAATATCTACTCTACTTTTTAAAAACATTTAGGTGCAAGTAAAAATTCACGAGCTTAGCTTTATGTGGGTAGTAGATATTTGCCAAATATTTGACAAGCATCCACTACCCTCCAATGGATATTTAATTTTTTTAAATTTTACCAAAATTAAGTGCACAAATAAAAACAGACTTATTTAATGTTTTAATATAATATCGTCATACTTTATTACCTATCGTCTCTTTTATTAAGTAACCCCCACACAGCAATTACTTGGCAAGCTCTGAAGGCTTCGCGGCTCGCGAATCTTGAATCGCACCCGAGAACAACACCTTGCCAACCTCTACATCTAGGGCTCAAAACAAAAGCTCACCTATCAAGCCTTCGGTGCCGCGCCATCCTGCCAACCACAACAATCCAGCGAGCGTTCGAAACGCCCTCCACATCTTCCCCAACTCACATCGTTCCAACACACTCCACCGAACGGTAACCAAAAACCAACCACAACAAACCGGGATTACGATTATCGCATTAAAATCGTAATTGGATTTACGCGCGCGTAAACGTGGCGCGGGGCGACGCGACCGCTCCCCTCAACGCGCGATTCGCAACTGAGCGGTGAGCTGCTTTTCCGAACTTCGTAGCCTGTAGCGGAAAAGCCCGTCTACATTGATCGAATTTTCCAAAATTTACAAATACTGACGTTAAGTTATTCATTAATTTTCCTTAAGTACCTATCTGTGGTAAATTGGATAACAAAGTTAATAAGTTGCAAGGGCGTCGCCAGCCGATGGCGCAGGGGGGGCAAGTTGACTTTACCTACTACAATTCATACTTTTCTCATTCTCTACGAAGGAGAAAAGTAGGTATGAATTGTAATTTGTAGGCAAAGTCGACATCACATGAAGGTTTTCACTTGTACTACGAGCCTTACATCTACAGTGATTGTAAAAACAGTATCTTAGTACTATATAATAAAAATACTATATAAATATATATTCTGTGACAGTACAGAGTCCAATGTGTAAAGCTACACGAGCACGAGCTCTTGACTATGCAATAAAAAACTTGTAAATAAGTTATAATAACATTGTATTTTTTTTTAATTATCAGATTTTAATTTATAGTGGTCGTTGTTTGCATTATATTTGGCAACTTTTTTAGAATCTCTAGGGGGGGGCAGCTGCCCCTCTTTGCCCCCCCTGGCGACGCCCTTGATAAGTTGTACACTACGAAAACAAATTTATTGTTGCTACGCTAAGCCAAAACACCGAAACGCATGAGATTCAGTAAGACTTGGCTTTTAATTTGGGAGATAGGAGTATCAAACTAACGTACTTAAAGGTTCGATTGTAATATTGTATTATTGTGCGAAGTTAGGTTGGTTTTTTTATATGATTATAGCATTTTGTCTATTGACTTACTGCAAACTCTATATTGTAGAGTGTTGACAGTATATTATCTTATACATTTACGGCCGTTTCCAATATTTGATCTATCTCTGGTTTTGCCCTACTAGAGATAGGAATAGCTCATAATTGACATAAAATATATGTCTCTAATGTCTAATGTGAGCTATTCCTATCTCTAGTAGGGCAAAACCAGAGATAGATCAAATATTGGGAACGGCCGTTAAACTGTTTTAAAATAAAAATTTGAATACTTTAGATTGAGTACCCATTTAAACACAAGTGTTATTGTTTAGTTATATGTATGTCATTGTGTCGTAACGTAAAAACGAGCGTATCTTCAGCTGATGTCAAGTGTCATCGCCCTTTGCCTGACAGTGACTTTCTTATTGATAAGAAGTCGTAATTAGAAAGTGTAAATTAGGCAATTAGATTAAATATATCAATATCTTTTAAGAGACAGATGGGTGGGTATGTTTTTTAAGTAGGATTTTTATTTGTTTAGTACCTACTTTCATTACCTTATTACGAGTATATTTCTACTGAATAGTAAATATAAAAGTGTTGTAGTACCTTTAAATTACTCTCTACGAATGTCAGCGGGGCTAAAATGGTCAATCAATTCAGCAAATGAATTGATTGAAACTGTCAAACTGACAAATGTCAAATCAGTACAAATTACTAGACATGAATTGCAAGCAGAGTTGCAATTTGCGATTTTAAAAAATGAATCATATTATGATTCATATCATGATTCTCCAAAGCGATCATTTTAGCCCCGCTGAAGAGAGCTTGTCTTAAATTATAATTTTTAAATACATAATTTAATAAATCGAATTGAGAAAATGTAAATAAGGTAGGTAGCATTGCTACTTGCTAGCCTCGCGTAGCTTCGTAGCCTATAGCGACATAAACTTTTTTTTTTCTGGCACTTTTCGCCGCTTGCGAGAGGTAGAGCTTTTAAAAGCGTCACTTCGCTATTTCCCTACTGAACTATAATGTAATACGAGTGTGTATGTCAGTGTATTGATCGGGACTTTTGTACGACATTTTCTTGGAATCAAACACCTACAATAATGTCACGTAGGCGACGAAATTCTGAAAATTGCGCTACTTTACTCAACGTTACCGGCGAATGAACCGAGGCTAATATCTTGTAAAAATCAAGATTCTTTTATTTCCAACAATACATTTTTACAAGTATATCCAGACCGATACGACCTGCAAACCTTCAAGAAAAGAGCGTATTCCCTCTTAAAAGGCCGGCAACGCACCTGCAGCTCTTCTGATGTTGCGAGTGTCCATGGGCGACGGTAGTTGCTTACCATCAGGTGACCCGTTTGCTCGTTTGCCCCCTTATTTAATAAAAAAAAATGTAAGTACCTACAAGTCAGTAACATTTAAAAATGTCTTATTAGTTATTACTGGTTTTGTTACTGGTATTACGAATGCAAAAGATCTTCTTTTATTATTATTTTGACATTAATTTTATTGTTTTGTATAATGTGTGATTGACATTATGAATTTGCATTAAAAATAATAATTATTACTGTTAAGAAGCGGGCAATTAATTGCCGGCGACACGAATGGAGCGATCTGGAGCAATTTAGTGGAGCAACATGGGGCAATTTTAATAAATTGCGGCGATACGAATTGACGAATATCCGATGGGCTCGTGTATGACAGTATTGCCTAGTAACTAGTTGCTGATTGTTGCCGCTTGTTGCCGAAAATTGCTTGCTGTAGTCGTGACGTTAAAGTTGACGAGAGTGGAGCAATTTTAGTTGCCCGTATAAGCGTCCCTTTAGAAACATAGACTTATACTGTCGGTTAGAAGAATGTCGCTAAATATTATGCATTGTTTTGAGATTCCCATAAAGTTAATATACCTAGCGGAATAGAACAACAATCTCGAGCTGTCAAACGAAACCAAAATTGGTTTTCATCTGTGTGAAAAATATGTGTATACTTACACAAGCATGATTGAACATGAATTCTATGAGATTAAATTGTCAACGTGTGGCACGCGTGCCGACTGGACGTCAAAAAAAAGTGCTGCTGTCATGTATCACACGACTGTTTTTACCACGCAGTGTTACTGATAATAACATCTCTCTTGCTCAGGCCTTTGTTTCTCTATTCCGCTAGGTATATTAACTTTATGGAGATTCCAAATGTTTGTATAAATTTCACTTTTTTTTTAAAATAATTGGATTAATCGTAAATATTTACGACTACGATTTAAAATTTGCAAAACTGCGCCTGTGAGGCAGAAATTTTGTACCACCTTGTAACAATTGGAAATTAATAAATTCTATTCTATTATATTATTTTGTATTATTCTCTGTGTCAGTGTGTCCGCTTGTTAGTTGCCTCGTCACGCTAAAACTACCGAGTCTATTTAGCTAGGTGGAGAGCTCTTTACTGTCAACTCCCAAGATCCGAACTCCCGAGAACGAACGTAGAACCCGTCAACAATGTACGGATTACGGAGTTCTGTATAGGCGCACAAACTAGCACAATTATGTGTATATCACAGTCGTTGATTCATAAGCTACTCTTGTGTAAAACCACAATAGACATAACGACCAGTAGTTCGACTGCAAAGAGACGGACAGGTTTCAATATCTGTCAAATTCGTCGGGTTTCACTAGGATTATGAACGGAATGTGCCTCGCGCTGGCTGATATAATTTATTTTTAAATATTTAAAAAAAAGATTTCAAAATTGGATTCTGACAATTTTAATCACATGTGTCAAAACACAAACAAGAATACGACCAAAAAGGAAGGAACACGTCCAGCGAATATGTCATAGTTTTAAATTCGTAGGTAACAATTTAACAACCCTAGCGACGATTTTCGTCATAATACTTCAAATTTAAAAAATTCAACATCAGTTCTAAGTCGGTATACCTACTCTATCATTTTGTCTACTCTGGTAAAACCTAATATATATTCTGTGGTAAAGCTCGAGCTAATCCGAAATATTTGATTGACTCCATTGCAATATGTATCAATCAGTCGTACGGTGCTCGAATAGTTTACATCTGGTAGTAAAAGCTGGCGAAAGGGCGTGATGGAACTCACAATGGATCGGTTCCCATCGATACACTTTATTATGTGTAGTAAAATGTCAACAAGCTTTGTGTTAGGGTGACCATGCCTTAGGGAGTTCACAGGACTAATTTTTAGCAAATAATTTATATAATTAAACATCGGGTTTAATTTTATAGTTTATTCGTCTGGTCGCGATTTATAGTATTCTATATAGGTAATCGCTATTCTACTCGTAGCAATAGTGGGTAGTGGGCAGTGGGCACCAGCCCCGCTCACTCTTAGCCCGACCAAAGAGACCAGCTATATTATAGAATCGAAAACTGCACATTCGGCATTCCCCTTCCATTTTTGTCAGACTATCTAAAAGTTGTACGCGGACTGTTACATCATAGTAGCGTGTTAAAACATCTCAGGAGATTTTTTTACCCTTTCTGACTCACGTTTGTGTGAGGCGATGCAAAATTGGCTAGTTTTTTACAAAATAATTAATTATTATACTCTTGACCGGGGCCCTAGTTTTGTTGGGAATGGGGGAATATTTAAATATTTCCACTATCCAACCTTGAGTAGGTTGGAAGATAAAATACTCAAACTCGGGTGGTAGAGGGCTAATAGCTAAGTTGGAAGATAGGAATAAGTAAATTTTTCTACCCCTCATTTTTTGCCGCTCTGGGCAAATCTGGCTCGACCCCCTTAGATCGGGCCCTGCCGTTGACATCTTCAAAACTCTCTCGTTTATCTGTCAGCATTTGTCCGCAGTATCGCATACATCGTGGTCCCCCCAGCAAAGCCTGCGTCCGTCAAATATGTCACGTCGCGCGGCAGCCTTGATCGATGTACGTCGCACATGACTTCACTCTCTGATAGACCGGGGAATATGGGCGTACCCAGGTTCTGTGCCAGGGGGGGGGGGCAAATTACGCAGATTCTGGGCCAGGAGGGGGCAAATCAGATTTTTTATATCATTCGTGATTTGTACACTGTTCCTTGTCAAGCATAGTCCTTTTACAATGTGCGTGTACTGTCAGAGAAGTTGATTCAGAGGTAGATGTGGGACCTACATAATTTGGTTGCGTTATGTCAAAACTCAAAATTCAACCGATGGATATGACGACTTAGAGCCCCCGCAGACTGCAGACTTTCCTATCGGCCGATAGTCGTCGTACATATTAACCATCGGCCGACAGTTTACCGTTGGTTACATTGAAGGCAATCGTAAAGCCCATCAAAATTAATTATCGGCCGACTCGGTATCGTCATAATATGCGCACTTCCGTACAGCTTCAAGAGCCAAACCAAACTATCGGCCGATAGAAAGTCTGCAGTCTGCGGGGTCTCTTAAGGGGCCGGGTGCCATCGAAATTCTCATACATACGTAATACCAAAATCATTTTCTGATACGAAAATATTTAACATGTTTGAGTTATTTTTCAGCTTAAAATAGTAATTACCTAGGTTTCTGCGCAAAAAACTACAAAATATTTGAACACTAAAAAACACTAAAAAATATTTTTTAGTGTTCAAATATTTTGTAGTAAATTTACTATTTCTTTATATATTTTTAGTGTTTAAATATTTGGACTGTTTTATTTGAAGGACAATGTTACTCTTAAATAATATTAATATCTATCAATAAGTATACAAAAAATCTACTCGTTAGGGTTCCGTTATAGGGTTCTGTAATCAACGTTGACTACGGAAGCCTAACAAGCTGATTTTTGTATATTGATAGGTTATTAGTCATATAATTTAAGAGTAACATTGTCCTACAAATAAAACAGCTACCATTTTCGAGATTTTTCGTTTTTTTAATTGTATCCATACTTCCATACTAATATTATAAATGCGGAAGTGTGTCTGTCTGTATGTTACATCTTCACACCCAAACGGCTGAATCGATTTTGCTGAAATTTGGCATAGGGATACTTCGGGGAGAGGACATAGGAATTAGGATACCTTTTATCTTGAAAAAATGTAGGGTTCCCGCACGATAAACGAATTTTGGCGAAACGGAGGGCGTCATTTAGTTTCATAAAAGCCATAAGGTTAACCATTAAAATATTTTATAGTTAAGTACCAGATGCAGTGTGGCCATAAGAGCGATGGTGACGACTCTATTATGTTATATATTTTTTCGACAGACTATATTTCTAACGTTGCGTATCTACATTTTTGCTATCATGATTGTACTCGCTTAGGCAGGAAGCATCTATTTATTTTGACTATAAGCATAGAGAAAATATGTCTAGTATCTGCTACTCACTCGAGAGAATTGATTTTCGTTTTTGCACCGGTCGCCTGCGCAGGCATACGTCTGCACAGGTGGACCTCTCCGATAGACCGTGCACGCTACGGTTTTAATAGTAGGCATATTAATTTATGTTAGGTAAGGTCAAAACATAGTTTATAGAAATCCCTTTATTTTTGTACTTATTTACTTACATAAAATATTTTTACAATTGATACAACTTTATAAAATAATTCTACCTAGATACATCACAGAGTGGTAGGTAGTTAGACAGGTATAATAGGCCTTTGATTGGTATAAAAATGAAAAAATATGTATATTTTACATCTACATTTATCTACAACTTTTCACAACAACGATAACCCTAGTTAGGAATAAGTAAAAGTTCCTTCATAATTCGTAAAATATGCTACACAGTGTAAATTTATCTTAAAAATTGTCCATTGACATTAAATAAATAACTATGCTAGCTGAATGCTGATAGGCACCTTTGTTTAAGCTTTCGCGCATCACAATAATGTATGTAGTATCTACTTATTTCTAAATAAAATAACAAGTAAGTACAGTGCTCCCAAAGTAATAATGCACATAGAAATTTTCGTAATTTTTCGGCAACGGTCGTATTTCCCGAGCGTCGGAAGACGTCGCTGCAAGCGCTGTTTTAAACTTAACTTTATAGAAAAACAGCGCTTTGCAGCGACGTAGAGGCGTCTGACGTTGCTTGGACGTTACCGGTTACCATGGTAACGCCGCGATGGCTTCCCGCGGCCTGGCCACAGCGGCCAGGCCGCGGCGACCATCGAAAGTATGGTGTGGCCGCTTGACAGCGTGCGGCCAGGTGCGCGTGGTCTATGGCGGTTTCATATTAAGGTATAAATATCTCGATGGCCGCAGCGCGGCGGCCTGGCCGCCGCGGCTTGGCCGCTAGTCCGCGCCCGGGCTTATTGACGGACCGGCGACAGCGACAGCCACCGGCTAAGTATATGATAAATGATAATATTTACTTCTATTTCGTTTGAACAAGATGCAAAATGCAAGTGCATTGTTTGGGGCTCTTACGTTTCAATAGATTCGTGTGTTTTGGTGATTACGACAGTTAGCGAGAATTTCCTTTCATGCGCATTATTAATTTGGGAGTGCTGTACCACCTTGCAATAGCTAGCTGCTAGCTAGCCTGACGAGTACACCTGAGGCTGTAAACCCTATCCAGTTTACCTGGAAATTACCTTGTACGTATAGTGTGTATATACTAGCATAACAGCTAAACTATAATACACTCTTAAGCTAATCACAGTCTTATTTGTCCTGATATTATCTTGTTGTACTCCTCTGGTCCTAAGCTAACGTATTTGTTAAGTTTTGCGTCGAAATAAAACAACTGGTCCTTGCTCGCCGATGGGTTACATCCTTCTTTCTGTAGATCGACTTTTCGTAACTTGAAAGTAGCTGGAAAAAAAATTGAATTCATTAGTGTTTATAAATAGCAAGGCTTCAATAATAACAAGGTTAAGACTCAAGCCGTGGTGCAATACATTTCGATTATGAGGATGGTGGTTAAATATTTAATTTATTTTGCTTTTAGTATTTGTTGTTATAGCGGCAACAGATATACCCAATCTGTGAAAATTTCAGAAGCCTAGCTATAGCGGTTCTTGAGATACAGCCTGGAGACAGACAGACGGATAGACAGACATCGAAGTCTTAGTAGGTAATAGGGTCCCGTTTTTACCCTTTGGGTACAGAACCCTAATAACCTAATTAACGACAGAAAATAATAATACTCTAATATGTTATAACATGCAAAAAAAAATGTTCAAAGCCATTGCAGCGCCCTATCGTCAAATCTACTGATTTAAATCAGTCAGATAAATCAAATCTAAATTAGGTAATTTAGGAAATAAGTTATAGGTCGACCATAAAAACATTGTAAGTATAGTACAAATGTGAGGCAACATATACCTGTCATGTCCATACTCTTCATGACTCTGATGAACACAGGTCGGGAGTACTTAGGCAGGTCCTTCGCCATGTCCTTGGCTAGCTTGTCCAAGTCCAGGGTTCCGTCAACGTCCACGATACCACACATGCCCGCGCGTCCATCCGTGTTGGGGATCTGTGAAGTATACAATTAAGGTTATTTACTAAACAAGATTATAGTTCTTCCGTCCCTAGTTTTCTAAAAAGATTCATAACTATCTTCTCACTAATTCAGTACCGCGACTTTCTCCTATCTACTAAATTTTATAATAGTCGTATTTACTATTAATTCTGAATATCATGCCGTCTGCTTCGTTTATAAGAACAAAAGAGACAGCATACCTACGAGGGCTGCCTTTTAAGTTTTGTCGTTTGGAGGCAATCTAATAGATTATCACCATTTATTGTTTTTTTAAGAATTCTTCGCGATATTTAAAATGCTAATTGCATGCGTTCAAACCAGTTTTTAGAACATTTATTCCAGTCTGAAGTTGGGTAGTCAAAATGGCCGATTTTTAAGCGTAAACAGCTTCTTCAGGTGAGCTAAGCGTTGGCCACAAAGACTTTGCTTAATTTTGTGGAACTTATTAACATCCTTAGGGCTCAAGCCAGGGCGGTAAGGCGGATGATCAAAAATTTCAACGTTTTGGGTTCACAAATACATCTTTTGTTTGACCGGCGATGTGCGAACATGCGTTGTCATGGCCAGGAACATACGACGTCTTGAATCATTTTTTTCGAAATAGTGGCGCTGTGACCACCCTTTGTCACAATGGAGGCAAACATTTTTTTTTAAAGTGCTCTGTGAGTCCATGACTTTGGTCGATTTTGGCTCATTCTAGAAAACCCAGACAGTAGACTGCTGCTTAGAATTTGGATCATAAGCATATATCCAAAACTCTTCATCATTGAGCAAATTATAAATGTGCTTTGGCTCTCCTCGGTTGAATCGCTGCAGAGTTTTGCGACAAAAACTAACAAGGGCTATTTTTGGTCGTCGCTAAGCAAACAAGGTATCTTACGAGAAATCACAATTTTTACTCCAAGTTTTTCGTGCAAGACTTTTTGGACAGTGGTCCCTGAAATGCCCATGGATGCCTCTATTTCGCGATATATCACATGACGGTCTTCGAGGATTAGCTGCTGCACGGCTTCAATATTCTCTTGCGTTACGACGGTTTTTCGACGACCATCACGTGGCTGGTAACTGAGGCTGGACGCCCTATGTCCACTTTAAACTTCTAAATACCAGCGTTCTATAATCCTAAGACATGGTCCTGCATCACTAAGTACAGAAGTGATCTCCTCAAAACGCCGAAGTCACGATAATCAACTTCGTTAGTTGAAAAAAATTATCGCACGGAAATTTTCCTTTAACATTTCCATTTTTACAACCGACTTGTCACCTTTGAATAGACGATACAATAAGACTATTCCACCAATCTGAATAATTTCTTTTGTTTTTGAAATCCAAATACAAGGAGATTAAAATCTCATATGGCTTCTTTTTCAATGATCGCGGGAAGTTTACAAACGACAGAACTTAAAAGGCAGCCCTCGTATTACCTAAGCGTTAGTAATTTGTCATTAATCCTTATTCCTTTTACTAAAATATGATGGAACGATGGATCTGTTATGCTAAGTACTCACATACGGTTTTGCTCGATAGTTTTACTCGAAATCGAGCAAAAACCACCGTGTGGACCGCAAAAACTCACAGCTCGAAGGCTCGCATCGAGCCAGTTTGAAGGCTCGAATCGAGCCGGCTTGACAAATTTTTTGACACAGTCTCTTCCTTAGTTATTATTATTAAAAAACGAAAGCCCGAGCCGTGGTTTTAACTCTACATGATTGCTCGATCGAGCAAAACCGTATGTGAGTACTTACACTTACATTTTTACGCAAACTGTAATTTACCGAATTTGCTACGAAAGTAGCTAAAATTTTCGCCGGTTACTGCTGTCGCAGGTCATGTCACTTACGCGGGGGACAGAATGTGCTGACGTGGGTGACATAAGCGCTAGCGTAGAAACGACATTCAATGCTTGAGAATTCGTCCTCTGAATTGTAGAACAATCAAAGAACAATACATAACGATAAAAACTTGACAGGTGTCAAGGGACACCCGGATGGAGCGAAGTTTACTTCGCTCCATCCACCTCCGTGGTCTAGTGGTATAGAGCGCGGCCCTTGACTCGGAGGTCGTGGGTTCGATTCCCGCGTTGGAAACATGTTATTTCCAAGTTTGGTTAGGACAATGCAGGCTGATCACCTGATTGTCTGACAAGTAAGATGATCCATGCGTCGGATGGGCATGTAAAAAGTCGGTCCTGCGCCTGATCTCTCGCCAGTCGTGTCGGTCGTCCGTCCCACTGGGTTATGAGAGTAAAGGAATAGAGAGTGCTCTTGTGTACTGCGCACACACTTGGACACTATAAATTACTCCTGCGTAGCTGGCCTGGTTTCAATGAAACCGGCCACCGTCACCGAAACCGGTGTGGGAGCTATATGATACCCTTGGAAATGACTGCTGTTTTTTGTCCAGTCCAGTGTAGTTGTATAATAGAGAAAAGTAAGTCAGAAAGTGTCGTTACAACTTTTTCCGTCTGGCCCCTTTCGCAACGCGCGATAGTGAACTTCGTTCCAATTACCTCTACTCCATAAACGACAGCATCCCTCTGATCCGCGACCCGGGAAATGACGGCCTCCACCTCCGTGGTGCTGACGTTCTCCCCGCGCCATCGGAAGGTGTCGCCGGTGCGGTCGCGGAAGTATAGGTAGCCAAGCTCGTCCGCCACTAGGATGTCGCCTGGGGATACAAACGAGTCTCAATGATGCCTTAAATAAATAAATGATGATGATAGTTACAATACACTAGTGCCTGTTTTCACCAACGGTCCCCTAATGCTAAGTGTTCCCTTCCATAGCGATCTTTGCAGGTCAAATATATCTTAAAATAAATACATTTAAAAAAAGTTATGTTTTGCAAAAGTTCTTTGGAAGACGACGACCTAAGGACGAACGGACACACAAAAATTCGTGAAATCTTGAAGGATATTATGTACTCTTTAAATGGCTTATGGCCGCTAGGGGACCACTTAACGTTATAGGAGGCGGTTGGTGAAAACAGGAATAGGTCAACCAGTTGCGATAGAATTATTTAACTTGTAGCGCCACCTAGTATTCAGTTGCTGCAATCTACTGCCTCGGGAGTCGGGAAAGCAGGTCCATCCGCCACGCGGTACCGATAGTTTTCACCTAACGCCGCTAGATGGCGGCGAGTAAGTTTCTCCGCACGGGCAAAATATGATGATTGCGTCGGGCGGATTGAATTGCGTCTCTCGCTATTTTATTTAGTTTTTATTAGTTTTAACTCATGTGCAACACGTAAATAAACACAGTTTCTTATTACTGTGTAAATTTTAAAATTTGTATACCTACTATGATTCCATGGTCCAAACCGAATAATCTAATATTATTTCTCGCTTCGCCTCTTGTAAAAAAAACTAGTTGATATACTTTTATCGAAACTAAAGACCTTTGCCTAAATGTTCGAAAGTAGTTCGAAACGGGTGAAGTTTTAAGTTTAGGATAACGTTACCTGATATAAAGGCCGAATCGCCGTGCTCCAAAACGTCTCTTACAATTTTCTTATCTGAGGCATCTTTGTCGACGTAACCGAGGAATGCTCTGGATGGGTTGTTCGGCTTGATTTTACCGATGAACACTCCCGGTTCATTTGGTTTCGCTAACTGGAATAGATTGAAAGTAAGGTTAGTATTGCTTTCGATAAAGGCTTATTAGCCATCTAACCTAACCCAATCAAGACGTATTGGGCCAACAACCAACTAAGAATTATAATAGAGTGAACATGACTAGTGATTGAACAGTACTAGTGTTTTTGTGCTCTGTCCAATGGACAGAGCACAAAAACACTATATTTTTATTAAGGTTGCATTAAAAACTACCTCGTAGCTAGGCAAGGCGTGTGCTGTTGTAGCGAAAAGTTGTCGAATCCGAGTTAAGAGTTTCATTATTATTATTTTTAATAAAATAAGAGGGCAAACCAGCAAACGGTTCACCTGATGGAAAGCAACTTCCGTCGCCCATGGACACTCGCAACATCAGAAGAGCTGGCAGCGGCAGATGCGTTGCCGGCCTTTTAAGAGGGAATAGGGTAATAACTAATAGGGTAGGGGAGGGTAGGGAAGGGAATAGGGTAGGGGATTGGGCCTCCGGTTAACTCACTCACTCGGCGAAACACGGCGCAAGCGGTAGAGCCGGCTCATTCGTGCCGAAGCATGGCTCTCCCACGGCAAACATGAAGATTATGAATCAGGGGCCGTACTACGAAACCATTTCGATACTCAAACAATCGAACGAGAATGCCGCGTCCTACTGTAACAAACGAGAAATGACGTTGTTAGAGCAGGACGCGGCGTTCTTGTTAAATTGTTTGAGTCTCAAAACAGTTTCGTAGTATGCCTCAGGCCCAGAGCCCCTAGCATTAACTATTCAGTAATCTGACAACAAACCCACCTGGCACAGTCCCCTGGCGTCCCTGATGGGTTCGCCGGTGTCCTCGTCCACCTTGATGATGGCGATGGGGTACACCTGCGGAATGATGCGCGACACGAACCCGATCGCGCCTGTCTTGTTGTTTATGTTAACTGGAAGTAAAACGCTGTTAATGCTAAATTCAATGACGACTTCTATATTTCTCAATTTTAATATTAACTATAGAGATAAACCTAATAAATTAACGTTAGTTGACATCTCGTTATACATAACATTTTTTTTAATTTAAATCGTAAGAGGAGACCTGATTTGCGTACGATTGTTTCGTACGAGAATATGACTCGGAGGGATGCGGCCTACGCCGCCTACGGGATCGGAGGAATTGGAATTTGAGTTCATGCGGAAATAAACTGAGGCATATATGCAGGCATTCTTACAGCTAAGTTTTTCCTGGTATCACTGACGTGATTTTAATATCTAGAATTCAACCTACATTAGAATTTGAAATTAATATTTCATGGAATAATTGCAGAGTTTATCTACGTCATTCTGATGGTCGATACGAGATGAAAAGGGGTTTTCCACCTTATAAGTTATATTAATTTTTCCTAGAAGGTAAAATTTGCATAATACCAAGATATGGGTTAGATTTTAGAAAATAGATATCAGATATGCAATCGCATCCGCACGCATTAAATTAAATTGTTTCTTCGAAGGCGTATAACATAATATTATGAATTATGATTCAGATTAAATTAAGAATAGGTACTCTGTTGTTCTTAAATCTTACCTATATTAGCATTTCCTTCGGTGGCTCCATAAAATTCAACCACCTTTTTGATGCCAAAACGATTGACGAATTCAGTCCATATCTGCAAAAAAAAAAACACATTGTATAATTTTATTGTATCATTAAAATCTCTATTATAGATGGTTAAGAGTTAACCTAATATAACCTAAACAGACCCAAACAAAAAAAAACAGGCCATTTAGCCAAGACTTTTTCTTTAATGCTTCGTTATAGAATCGCCGATCAAAATGTATGGAATTGACATGAGCATTCGTTAATATGACTTTAACGTTCGACTCGTCTTATGTCAATTCTATACATTTTGAGCGGCGATTCTGTAAAGAAGCGATAACGAAAACATCTTGACTCACCCCCCTGATGTTCTAAATGCTTTAAGAAGCGAGAGAGAGAGAGAGAAAGATACTCACGGTTGGTCTCATTCCGTTGCCGTAGACGGTGCGGACCTTGTGCTGTCTGTCCGTCGCCGAGGGCGGGGTGGCCAGCACGTACCGGCACATCTCGCCGATGTAGTGCGCGGCCTGAAATCGTGTAACACCATCCTATTAATAAAGATAGCTAGCTACCAGTAGGTCTGCTACGAATCCCTTTCGAGACTCAAATAATCGGCTGAGAATGCCGAGTCCCGCTCTAACAACGTATTTTTCTCGTTTAGACTGCGATAGGATGCGGCATTCTCGTACGATTGTTTGAGTCTCAAGACGGTTTCGTGGTACGGCCCCTGCTTACACAGACACAGACAGATCCGCCAAATGCATTTTTGGTGTTCCATTACCTAAAAAGCGGTTTCAATAATTTTCTTGTCAATAAGGAAAATCAAGTTGGAGATCAGCTTTTATTTTTAGAATAGACTTGTAATACATACAAATCAAGGCAACGTTGCTTCCATCCTATTCCAAACTGTTGCTCTTTACTTACGGTAGCATTATATTTGATGCAATCCCGGAAGTATGCAGACGCGGAGAACTTGGTTCGGAGCGCGATGGTGCAACCGAAGATTAAGGCCATGCCGATGGTGATGACACCACCGGCGGAGTGGTACAGCGGCATCGGACAGTAGATCACGTCGCTCGACCGCAGGCCGCCCAGGAAGTGCACTCCCGATGACATGAACAGCATTCTGAAAGGTAAAGATTACACGTTAAGCCTGGATAAGAAGCTTTGAAAATCCTTCCAATTGAAGCATTTAATACTATTATTTAAAGTTGATGGCTCGGCTGAAGTAAGCACTTATTAAAACACTCGTGTGCAGAAACTCGACACCAACAGAATAACAACTATAACTACCTTCAGACACATCTAAACCTCTATCAACCGCACTTGATACTTAAAATTTTAAATGATAGATAACTTTACGGTACTTATAAAGTTTTATTTTTATTTATTGTTCACTATACAATTATTAGGGTCTGTTTCACCACTTTTTGATAAGGTTCCGGATAGGCTTACTTGACAGATTCCCCATAGTCTATCTGTCAAGTTAAGTGGTAGATAGCCTTATCAGGAAGTGGTGAAACAGGCCCTTAGTGTGTGGAAATTTATTGGGACGTTTATCAGTAAATGTGAACCTGTGTGAAATCTTCATATTATGTAACTATCAATCATATAAGCAATCGTTTACTCTGAGTGCTGCCGCACTGACGAATTTAAGCACACAAAGTACGCAGTAACAACTAACCTAGATGGGGATATAACAGCTGCTTTGGGTAACCCAGTAGTCCCTGACGTGTATATGTACAGCAGGCGGCCGTTGAAGCCTTCGCCCTCTGACATAGACCAGGAGGCAGGGGGCGTGGTTTCCAGCATGTGGGTCAAGTCGTCAGGCGTCTCTGCCACCTTGACGGCCTCGGGCGAGGTGTTGAGAGGACGACGAGTGAACCGAAGCAGCCGGATGGACGGACTGAGGTCCTTCTTTATGTCGTTCACCGCTAGAAAGAAGAACAGTAGGTAAATTGGTTGCTGCTAATAAGCCTAAGGGCCCGGGTCCGTACTCTAACAAACGTGAAATGACGCTGTTAGAGCAGGACGCGGCATTTCGGTTCGATCGTTTGAGTCTCAAAACGGTTTCGTTGTAGGCCTCCAGATTACACGTACCGAGCAGGGTTGCCAGATTGGGCGACAAGTAGCCAATTGGGCTAATTTGCGGTCCTCCGCGGCTACAAAAAATTTGGAATGGCGACTTATCGCCTGTTGGGCGACACGGTTTTTTACTTATCGCCTATTGGGCTACTGCCTACTATTGTATTTTCGTGAACGCGGCCATAATATCAACGAACGCAGCGATGCGTTGTCTATGCGCGGCCACTTTCACTCATAATCTGTGGTTCGCCGCGTGGGTGGCTGTTGAATATCATTCTGTTCAGGAGCAGAGAGAGCTCCGGTAGGAGTGTTAGTGTTCTGTGAGAGAGAGGCAGTAGATATCATAGATAATCTATACTAATATTATAAATGCGAAAGTATCTCTGTCTGTCTGTCTGTCTCGCTTTCACGCCAAAACTACCGAACCGATTGTAATGAAATTTTGTATACAGATAGTCTAAAGCCTGAGAAAGGACATAGGCTACTTTTTTACTGGAAAAAAGGGTTGTAAGAGGGTGAAAATAAGAAAATTTGTTCAAATTAAGTTAGTTCCAAAAATTCATACTAGATGGCGCCTTACGTCTCTTACATCGCGCTAACGCTTGCCCAACATCTTTCTATAAGAGGTGGTATCATCGTGAATTTGAGTTTCGATTTTTTTCGTAAATACATAATTTTAAAATAAATACTATGAATTATAGATTTTCATTGCTAAATGTCACTTTTATAGTTGGGAAAAAAACCCCAAAAAATAAAAACAACTCGTTACCACTAATGCAAATTTACAAGTATCCAATTAAACCAAGAATCTTATGTTATATTATATAAGCTTATTGAATTAAACGAAGCAAGTCTCCTTAAAATATTGATAAAATTACATGTAAATACATAACTCTAATGTAATAGAACAGTAGCATATAATATTATTCATACGTTTTATTGACATTACGTTTAATTACCGTGTTTCTTTTTTATTGGGCTACTTTGGGCTATCTTTTTATCGCGAAGTGGCGATTTGATCTGTCTTTGATCTGGCAACCCTGGTACCGAGTATTACGAGTGGAGTGCCGAGTGGCAAGACGGTGCTCTCGGCCCTGACCTCTATAATACACTGGACAGGCAATCGCTGTCAATAAAATATTCCTATTTGAAAGTCGCCATATTGGCGCTGATTGCTATGTGAAAGCAGTGGTGAGTGTACTTGGAACTACTATTTTGCAAATGGCTGTTGTCATTTTCTATATAAATTAGTTCACAGTACGCTCACCGCGGCAGTGTCTCGGCCAATCAAATTGCATGTTTTCACTGTCTCGCCGCGTTACTCGGTAGGTGTGATCATTGCTTATGACAAAATTCCCTTGAACTTAGAAACAAAATTTGTTCGCACCAGGAATTTAATCCACGATTTTTTATTTAAGAGCCAAATTCTAAACTATTTCTGTGGGTGTTATTTCACACGACATACTTTAGAGTTTAGACTTTAGAAGTTTAGAGCATCTTAGATGTATCTTTTAGGTAGAGCCCAATTCCATCTTATTATTTGTCTTGCTTTTTCTTATATATTATGGTACATTTTGAAGTTACACGAGTATAACCATAGTATAACTATCATGAGAATAATTTTACTCCTTTAATTTACTCTAGGGTATTATCGTTTGCATTTTACCAAGTTACTTACAGAGTCACAGAGTATGAAATAAAATGTCAATTACAGTTCACAACGACACCGACCGTGACAGTTGAACCCAAAGAGAATATAATCACTACGTTGAACCCTGTTGTGCAACTATTCTCAGTTTAATATTTACTCCACCAAAATAGCCCGTGTAAATATTTACTCCCGTGTAATTGCCTCATTCGTGGATTAGAAGTTGGAAAAAAGCAAAACCAGCTTACTGATTGATTGATTGACTGATTAGGAGACAGTTATACTCGAGTAAAATTTTATTCCAGTTTGGTCGAATCCGCCCAAGAATAAATTGTTTCCGTCCTCACAACTTCCACATTTTTTTATGTTTTATATTTTGCGATACTGCTTCTAAATAATTGAAGACGCTAGTGGATGAAACAGGTAAATAATGGAGCCTCCATATTTGTGCAAAAAAATGGCAATTTATTTTTAGGGACGAGAAAATAATTTGAAATAAAAAATGTGGATTTTATATAGCCATCAGATACCTACCTATATAAGCCAGATGATGAAGTAGATAAGGTACACCGTACAAGGTTTGTTCAAATTATAAGGAATAAAATCTGCAGTAATTCTTGTTATGTTGTAAAATGTTAATTATCTGGTTCTACCACTCACGTATTTGATAGTATGCAGATAAAGTAGATTTAAGAGCAAGAACAAAAACGTGCTTACAATAGTCACGCGCTTACAGTTTAAAAATAATGCACATTTTTTTTTATTTTATTTGAGTAAGTATCTCATAAAAGTTGTGATAAAAGTGAAGAAACCATATTATTATTACTAAAAGCGCAAGCCGTTTTTTGTTAAGTTTTAAAAGAGAGACCACTTATGAACCGCATATTAATGGACGTCGGTTTTACCTTGTACTTAAATTTTGTCATGCTAACAGCCATCATTTCCAAGGTCAAGGTCGAATTATAATATAAAAGTAATTAAAAAATGCAAAACTATATGTTTAACATTTTACGGAAGACATTATAGAGAGGAAATGTCAACATTTACTTAAAATTTAAGTAAGGTACATTAATTTTATCTTTACTAAAACTATTATATAAATTTAACGTGCTTTTATCCTTACTCTTAGCCCCAATTTCACCAACGACTGTTAAAGTTAACGCCGGAATAAGCATGACGTTACCTCTTTCGATTTTCATATGAATGAAAGAGAAGACCTTACATTTTAACAAGCTGTTAACACTAACAGACGTTGGTGAAATTGGGGCCCTGATAAAAGGAAAATAAGGAACTCGTATCCTGGGGCTACGAAAGCTACGCGGCTACGCGGGGTGCTGACCCATTTTTTTTTTAAGTTTTAATTTTATGGATTATCTTAGAAACTTAAGATTTTTTTTATAATTGATGCCTAGGTGGTTTACGTACGTAAACCACCTAGGCATCAATTATAAAAAATTAATATTATACTTTAATAATTATTAATAAAATTAAATAAATAGGTATTTAACAATTATTGTGTTTTTTGTATGGGAGCCCCATACAAAAAACAATTGTTTGCCTATTTTAGCTCTATAACGGTAGGGACCCTTCGTGCGCGAGTTTGACTCGCACTTGTTTTATTTATGGTTGAACTCAGGATTAACTCAGGTTAAACTCAGGATCGTTGTATTCTCTGTTAGCTAGTGATACCTGCGTCGAACTCGCTGCCGTAGATGAAGGCGTCGCACTTGGCGATGTTGATGGAGTGCAGCAGCGTGAGGCCGGTCTGGTTGGTGTTGATGAGCGGGGCGATGCCGCCCACGCGGGTGACGCCGAGCCACAGGGCCGGCATCTCCGGATAGTTGCTCGCCATCACCGCCACGGTGTCGCCGCGTTTGATGCCCAGGGATTTGAGCACCGCCGACACGCGGAGACTGTAGTCTTCTACCTGTAAGACTCATTGGTTAGGGTCAATTTACTAGGCACTAGAGCAGAGTCGAAGCCCATCGAAGCGAATTACCAAAACAGAACATGACGTACACATTACTTTTGAAATTTTAAAAAGAAATGCGCATTCTAGCGAATTCGCGCGAATGCCCACGACCAACGGTAAGTGGTCTCGCAGAAGTAATGTGTGCGTTACACTCTGGAATTAAAGTTGAATTTGTTATGTTTAGTTTTTGGTATTTCGCTTTGATGCGCTTCGACTCAACGCTAGAATAAATTGACCCTTAGGAATTTAAGATGATGCCTGCGACACTTTAGTATTTATTATATTAGAGTGTAAAAAGTATAAACTGGGGCCCTATTATGAGCTCTTAAATCCATTCACTTTACGTCCTTATACAGTCAGATAAGGACGTAAAAAGAATGGATTTAAGAGCTCATGATAGAGGCCCTGTAATGTAGTCAAGCAGACATGAGTTTCCGAGCAAGCTTCGAAAAAAGTCTATGCCTAAGTAGCGTAAGCGCAGCCTGCCTTTCTTTGCGCACGTTTTAAGGGCCGTCCTACGGAGATTCCGTAATTTACCATATTTAGAGCCTTATAAACTCATAATTTGAAAGCTACAAAGTTATAATAAAAATACAGCAATAACCTTCAGTATATCAACATTCCTTTCCCCGTTTTAAATTTTCTATTTTTGTTAATTATACTTATGATACCAATTTATTTATATTCAAGCATACATTCAGCATCTCCTTAGTATTTAAATAAAAGTAATTTGTAAATACAAATTACTTTTATTTGAAACGCACGCCAATAGATCGACAATATCTTAAACTACATATTCCCCGTTTTCATTTTTTTAGGTCAATTTTGAACTAAGATAAGTAAAAAAAAATAGGGTTTGGTGTGATCTCGGCAACGCGGCAAATGTATGGTCAAGGTCGTTTGCTCGGGGGACGGCCTTAAAGCACCTATTTTTAAATGCCCGTGAAAAGACTGAGTAGCAAACATATATAATATTTTTGTGGCCGAGTGAAAAGACAAGTAAATAGTTACCTAAGTCTTTTTCAAAGTTTCTATAGTTTATCCCTAATTGGTGACTCGTGTATATTATTTATATCAGCCGCATCTCCATAACCAGTAATTTTTTTTGGGTTTGTGTTAATGATTCGCTGCCATTTGAACTTTAAATTAACATGAAGTTCATTTAAAAATTATAGTAGGACTAAGTTATTACAATATTATTATGAAAAAATTAGTGATGATACATGCCTACGAGCGTTCTTGAATGAATATTTTTAGGGTTCCGTACCCACAGACAAGATAAAAACGGGACCCTACGAGTTACGACTAACGGCCATTCCCAATATTTGATCTATCTCTGATTTTGCGCTACTAGAGATAGGAATAGCTCACAATTGACATAAAATATATGTATCTAATGTCTAATGTGAGCTATTCCTATCTTTAGTAGGGCAAAACCAGAGATAGATCAAATATTGGGAACGGCCGTAAGACTTTGATGTCTGTCCGTCTGTCTACCTTTCTGACGCAGATTGTGTATTTCTGTTGCCGGTATAACAACAAAATATACTAAAAACAAAATAAAATTAATATTGACGTGATTTTTTTGGCCTTTTTTGCTCAATATCAATAATGTCAACAGGTGCACACTTGAAATTTTCACAAAGGCGTATTATGTGTACTTTAATAAAAATTAAGGCGGCTCCCATAGGTACGAAAAACACAATTTTGGGCTATTTTTGCATTATAACTGTACGGAACTCTTCATGCGCGAGTCCGGCTCGCACTTGGCCAATTATTTTAAACCACCAGCCAAGGTCACGATGGGCACATACCTGTTGGAAAGTCCACGTCTCGTTTTCGAAGAGGAAGCAGGCTTTGTGGGGATGCTTCTTGACGACGGCGTGGAATATGTCCGGCATCGACCAGTTCTTCTTGGTGAAACTGCCCGACATCCTCAAGATCTTGATGTAACACCATAGTGCTCTGGAACAAGAGTATCGTATATTTTTTAAAGTTTTGCTTATTCGAGTACTAGCTCACCCGGCAAATGTTGTTTTGCCAAATAAATTATTTCGAGTACATTAATATATTAATATATTTAATATTTATACATACATAAAAGTAGATAAAAACCTATTCCTATGTGGTTATATTATACTATGTCTAAAAGTGAAAAATGAAACAGTGCTTTTAAGCGCTCCATTACTTGTACTATTAATTATCTATTCTGTGGCTCACTGAACAATTTAAATTATTAATAAATTCTTCATTGAGCGCTTAAGTTGCATAAGTTAAGCGTAAAGCACTACTTAATTCTTGTGAAATTTCCATCCGCAAATTTTTACTTACGAATTATCGTATAAAACATTTCCGGCACATCTATCTCATATCTTTAAACGAGCAATTCTTGTATACAAGAATTGCTCGTTTGGAATAATAATTGGAATTTTGGAATCGGCCTAGCAACAATTTTGAATCAGTTTTTGCGCAATGTTTTTGCTCTATAAAACACGAATATAAACATTTGCACGTGTCCACTAATGGCTCATTTACAATTTACTTTAATGTTCGTATTAATTACTCTGCATAAATTATGTTTTTCTCGCAATTTTTAAGTAGTATTTGATAGAGCCGTGTGAACTTACGTACGTGTTACTACAGCGATTTTTATTAAAAATATGACATCCTTTAAAATTGTGCCAAAATCCTAGCAAGAAGTTACCTAGAAAGCACTTTTTACCTAACCGAGTGGAAGTGGTCTGGAACAGACTTCCTAAAAGTTTTGTAATGGCTGCTAGTGTGGTTACACAAATAATAATAAATAAATATTGTGGTTCTTGAGTTACAGCCTGGAGACACACAGACAGACGGACAGACGGACAAACATCGAAGTCTTAGTAATAGGGTCCTGTTTTTACCCTTTGGATACGGAACCCTAATAAAAGATCCGTAACTAAATTAAGTAAATATTTAGTGATAGTCTACGAATTATTATATTTAGTTTAAAATATATCTAATATAGTCATAAAAATATAAAAAGTTTCATCTAAAATAATAATATTTAAATCGAAGTATAGTATCTATCAGTCCCGTTACTTTCAAACTATCATCAGTTCAAAATTGTATTACCTATCCTTTACAAGCCAGGGAGAATACCAATTTTGCAGAGAAAAGTCTAACAACAGGGCGCAGTACCTACAACCAGTTCTCTGGCAATGACCGCCAATGTAGAACCTTGAAGGTTTACTTCAAGTACTCGAAACCTGTACTACAGTACCGGTATCACCAATTGAAGGTATAAACACTAATTGTAGAGCTCACCTTCTGGTGCCTTCTCACTAAAAATAAGTAAGTAAGTATAATATTTAAATCAGGAAATGACTTGCAGCGCATTCTGCATGAGGCTGTTTTTACGCTTTCATTTCATATGCATTTTATAAAATATAAAGCAGCCTTTCCCAAAGTGGGCGATAACGCCCCATTGTGGGAGCTGAAGGTCTGAAAGGGTGTGGGATCCAGAAAATGGGGGCGTTGTGTAGAGGCTTGCGGGGAGATTTATTTCATCTGGATGCATTTTAAATTGAAACAAAGGGGGCGCTAAAACATAGTTTGTTCTCCAAGTGGGCAGTAGACAAAAAAAGTTTGGGAATCTCTGATATAAAGCATACTAATCGATAAAGATACTGTGTAGCTAGTTTAAGGGGGCGACTAACCCTAAAGTGACGATTTTATAATTCATTTTTATACTTGAAAATAAGCCCCGAATTGTTTCATTTTCTAAACATAGATACTTACTACATTATATTTCCGAGAATTCGATCTGAGCAAAAACACGATATCTTAAAATTTTCTCGATAGAAAAAAATCACAAAGATGCATCTAATTTTCACGAATTTTTCATTTATTGCCATAACCGTGCATTGAACTAAGTTAATATTTTAATACATTGTATAAAATTCTATCATTGAGAGATCGACCTAGCGGATTTTTTAAATGTTGTATATTTATCGAGTTATTAAGAAAAAACTAATTTGGCGATGAATCTGCGTCGTTCTTTTTCACCTGGCATATGAAAGACGGGCGTGAGTGTGAAGAGCGATGTTTGATTTTTGGGGTTAGTCGCCCTCTTAATAAAATTTGTTATAAAGAAAGTTTGGGTTCCGTGACTTTGAACGGATGCAGGAAATATAAATTAAAATATTATTTCTCAAAAATTAAAAGGTTTGTTTCTTGTGCTGAAGTGCGTTTTGTACGTTCGAACGTAAGTTTGAACCTATTCGAATAATATATTATAATGCACTTATTTAGTACCTTACTCATGTTTTATAATATAATGTACCATCGAGAAAATTGATTCCAATGCAGTTGACAGACCAACGTTAGTTGGTCGGATCATATCAATTCAATGTAAATTGTGATCTGTCGGCTGGGTTTGACGTAACGCGACCGTACTGCGTAGGTCCCCCATCTGCCTAGGAATCAACTTCTCTGATAGTAATAATAATAATAATTTATAAATCTAGGGCTAATCAGAGATACTTTGAAGTGTTCTTGTTTTTATCATGTTTTATAATTTTAATACTCTATAATTAATAAATAATTTAGATAAGTAACAAATGAATCCTTATCAGACTTTCTGCACGATTGTAAAACTCAAAGGTCGCCAAAATCAAAGGTCGCAATTCGCAATACGTAAGCGATAAAAACTCAAAAAGAATATTTAAATGTAGATTTTAAGGCCAGGTAGGTAATTTACATGACTTTGAATCAATAATAAACAAACAAATAGTGACTTCTAAAACCCAAAAAAATACACATTGATATTTACTTAATGTACTTTGACAATTTGTGGTTCGAAACATAATATTATTGAAAACTTCACTCGATCAAAAATAACTCCGAAGAGGAAGGTAAATTCGATAATTTGTGATATATGTCTTATTTTTCTTGAAGTTTACTTAGTTATTACTTTCAAAAATCATATTTACGAAAATCTCATAACTTAAACAAGAATATGTGGTTACATTTGGGTTACATTTCGCATTTTGGTCTTTATCAAATCTAAGTGAATAGTATAATTTTCTCCTACTTCTCCCTATCAAAGACGTGGCGAGCGTCGTAACCGCCACCGTACAAGGCGCGCTGATATTATGAATGTTATTTTAATGTCCATTACGTCTATATTCGTACTGACAGACATCGACCTGCTAATTTTAGGGACTACCTGGCCTTAAGTAGAAGTTATTACACTATAACTAGTATACTAGATTGTAGAAGTTACCGAATTTGTAAGTTAAGACCAGGATATAAGATGGGTTCTTTTGAAACAATAATTAATGAATTTAATGTACATATAATATGATGTGTACAGACTTCCTTCTAAGTATGTATCTCAGATCATATAAAGGTATGTATGCACAATAATAAAATTATTTATTTTACAATAACTAGTATGTAATTACAAATTGTGGATCCCTCAGTAATCCTTAACCGCGCGTATGCCGCTTTTTTTTTTGTAAAAACTATTGTCCCAGGACTCAAAGTAGCTCCGCGATTCACCACCACAGTTCAATGGCTAAAACAATAAAAGGTAACCGACAGACAGAAAGACACACTGTTGCTTTGCAATAGTTTTATAGACAACTATAAAGCAAGCTACTTCTCGTTCAAATCGCGAAACCGACATTGCTAAAATTGAGTTTGGAGATATACGTATTGTAGTCCCGGGATACGAAATAGCTGATACTTTTTTTTACAGTTCCAGCGTGATAACGAGTAATAATAATACCAGACTACAAGTGCAGCATAGGTCAGGGATGGCGAACCAATGGCACCCTTAAGCCACCAGTGGCACGCGACATAAAATTTAGAGCACGCCCGCGCCACTGCTCCCAACACTACGTGGGAGAGCCATGCTTCGGCACGAATGGGCCGGCTCGACCGGATAAATACTACGTCCTCACAGAAAACCGGCGTGAAACAGCGCTTGCGCTGTTTCGCCGAGTGAGTGAGTTTACCGGAGGCCCAATCCCCTACCCTATTCCCTTCCCTACCTTCCCTTATTCCGTTCCCTTTCCATCCCTACCTTCCCCTATTACCCAATTCCCTCTTAAAAGGCCGGCAACGCACCTGCAGCTCTTCTGATGCTGCGAGTGTCCATGGGCGACGGAAGTTGCTTTCCATCAGGTGACCCGTTTGCTCGTTTGCCCCCTTATTTCATTAAAAAAAAAAAAAAAAAAACTAGAATCGAAATTATTCTAACCAACAATGATTTGGTTATAGATCCTCTACACAGTGGGCACCAAATTAGGCAAATTTTGAAATCGCATAGGATGACAAAAATATTGAATGGCACGTTTATGAGTTAACTGAAGATTTCTTCAGAAACATTAATACGAAAAGGGTCGCCATCACTGGCATAGGTATTCCTCGCCGAAAGTCCTTCAACATTTTGTAAGTACGGAGCGTACAGCCAGATTACGAAAAACTGAACGCGCATCTTAACTTGAAACTTTGTTAATGCCTTAACGTCGATAAGATCTCAATTTTTAAAGAAGGAGGGAAAGAATAGATAGTCTACCTTTCAATAGTAGAAATTCTTTTGGGCATGCAAGCATAGAGTTGTTAGATTCTATCGACCCAAATTATAGAGCAAGGGTGGCCAACACGCGGCCCGCGGGCCACATGCGGCCCGCCGCGGCCGTCTGTTACCTTGTGGCCCGCGGAGCCGAGCACATTATTTTTAAAGTAAAAAAATTTAATACTAAAATTACCATAACATACCTACTTTAAAAGCAAACAAACACTTCTTTTCTTTTACTTTTAAAATCAACACATGCTTTATCAACATAAAGTGGGGCTGACTTTAAAATAACGTACTGAGCGCGTGACTGGGGTGTTTTCTTTTTTTATTAGTCTTATTACAGTACATTTTTTGTTCTAAGCTCTAAGTTCTAATAGGAAAAATTAGTATCCGATTTTGGCTGTGCGCAATCTTATCTGGCGCGCACTACGAGTATACATAAAATTTGGTAGTGCGGCCCGGGGTAAAATTCTACATCAAAATTTTGGCCCAAGTGTCGAAAAGGTTGGCCATCCTTATTATAGTGTTTTTTCTAATTTGACCTATTACACAATTGACTTTATTAATATCCATTATAATAAATACACGAATTCGAGATGAACTTAATTAAAAGCAGCGTGGTGATTTCAAAATGAGAAATAAAATAGAGGTAGTACAGAAACAAGAAATTTCAAGTGACCCTATATAATATGAACTAGTTATTTCCTTTTAGACGCGGAAGTAAACTGTAACAAAATTATTTTAATTAATTCTAATTTTATGCTACTTTTATGTTACTCACGATAAATCTCTCGGCGCTGTCTGTATGGCCACCCATATCCATCTCCAGTAGAAGGCTATGATGTATATTACGAAGAGAATCGCGAAGACCTGCAGACTGGTCTGCCAGTCCTGGAAGACCCAGGCGACCGTGCAGGCCGCGATCAGCACGCCCAGGGCTAGCACCATGGCGATCACTTTCCCCCAGGGCACCTTTGATGTCACCACTCTCTTCCCCTCCAGGTCTTTTTCCTTCACCTAAAACAGCGAACGCTCAAAGGAAAATGACACATGTACCGGCGAACAGCTGAAAATATCGTAAGATAAGATACGCGTATCGTTGTATTAGGGCCCTTCCACACGAGGTTTTTTACGCTCGTTTGTATCGACACAAACAAAAGTTTAACGCTCAGCATATAAGTTGATCGAAGCACTCAGCAAACGCAAGGAAGCCAACACGTTTAAACGTTTTATATCTGCCAAAACGCGATGAATACGCGCAGAAGACGAGCGCATCAGAAACGCGCGTCGTCAGTGCCCAAAAAATACGTCTTGTAGAAAGGCCCTAAGAATCGAAGATTAGCGGTATACTATAATGATTACAAAGATTTGGAGAACTATAGTCAGGACAATTTAAGGTGGCACAAGCGGTCATTGACCTTCTAGTCTAAAAGCTGTGTGAAAAATACTCGCACTACATTCTGTTAACATAGGAATAAAATTTAATTTTCTATCATAGTTTAATCGGAAAACGTCTTGGTAACTCTTAACATATTAATTTTTTTTAGGTTTTTGTATGATGGCGGCGTTAGTTCTTTTTTTCGCCACGTTCATTTAAACCTTAAAGCCTTGTCGGTCGGCCGGGACCATAGGAGACATTTTATAGTATCCAAGACAGAAGGTATGTAATACACAAGAACACTCTACCTATAGCGTTCCGTCTGGACTTCTGGAGCCGTCCTTTACTGTCATAGCTAAGTGGGTCAGTTGATCAGATCATAAGCCGAACCGACTAACTGAATTGCTATTGTAGAGTCCCCAAGTCTAGTTAAGCTTTAGCCACTAGACCATGAAGGGATATGTACATTATACCTGGTTCAAATTGTATTTCCAACGCAGTTATCAGCTCACGAGCGTCCGTGGCCTAATGGGTAGACCTTCGGTTCGCACTTCTAGAGGGTGCAGGTTTGAACCCGGGTGGAGGCGTGTACCTATGAGACATTTTCTGATCTCAAGTACATAATACGGACGCTCGTACGGTGAAGGAAAAACATCGTGAGGAAACCCGCACATAGTTGGTCCCAGACGTATTGACTAGTTCTTGCCTCTGGACTAGGCCGACTATGATGCGAGAATGCCGTATGCGCTTGGGCAACCATACGGACATTTAAATCTTGTCCCAGGCACTACAGTATTTGAGGAGTGGTTACTTCGCTCTGAAAAATACTGTATAAATCATCCACAACGGATGTAAAGGCCTAGTTTTTTATCAGCTCACTCATAAATTTACTAAAAATATCCATTTTAATTTTAAAGAAAAAGGTAAGAAGAAAGGCACGTAATGAACTGATCAAAATGCAAACACAAACGTTCTTTGCATTGGAAACTGCGCAAACGCAATTGAAATTCATTTTCCGTGCTACGTCGAGTCGCTCAATGTTCGGAGTCAAAGGTTGCTTACCTCTGTGTTGTTGTTTATTGTCTTGCTCATGTTGCTACTGTGTACGTTCGACATATTGAAATTAACTCAATTCCAGAAATGTCTGCTCATTCAATCTTCATTTTTACGTATTAACCTGTAACAATAAAAAATAGTTGATTGCTTCAAGATAATCAATTGAAAGTTCGAGACTTTAATAATAATTTTATTGTCTTGTGTGTTTTCTTTTGTTTTCATTTCTCCACGTGTAGATGGAAATCTCAGTGGCTAAGCATCATTGTCAAAAATATGTAATTTGTCTAATATTGTACTGAGGTACACTATCATGAAGAAGTGTAAATAATATTATGATGTATTTTGTCTTACTAAAGTGTACTCGGCGAAACGAGGCGGTAGCGGTGATTGACCTTTTTAGTCTAGGCACTAAATAAAACATGTTCGCACTGTATTTAGAATATTTAAGAATAAAATTGACCTCTTATAAAGACACAGATTATAGACATTATAGATTCATCGGAAAACCTCTTGGTAACTATTAGAATGATAGTCTCCAACTTTTTATGAGTTCGAGCGAAGTGATATGCTTCTTATTCAGTTCACATCGACTATGCAAAATACGATATCACCCTTAGACTAAGAACATCTGACACTTCATTGTCAATTGCGGTTATAATATTGAAAATGATGTAATATGACAAGTTTTTTGACAGGGGGTCAGTGACCGCTACCATCTCTATTCGCCGAGTACACCTTAGCAAACAAAGTAAAAACGAAAATCAAATAAAAATTCCATGCGTTTGAAAAGGATATTGTATTGTAATATACAGTTTAAAATTTACATAATTCATACAATGTTAAACGAACCGGAGATAATTTTTTGGTCAAGGTAATGAGTGATCAGTGTCAGTTAGAGATGTGCCGACTAGTCGGTAAATTCGGTAATTCAGCAAAAAGCGCCGAATATCCGGCATTATTATTGGAGTTTCATCAAAGAAAAACCTTATTTATTTATAATATTTTTCTTTCACAATTAATCAGTCTTACCATCACGACACTTAAATAGAACACGATCCGATACGTTTGCAGACGGAGTTTTGTGACTTACCCGCGTTTTATCACCAGTAAACGAAGCGTTACGGAAACATCCGAAACCATGATCGGCTTGGCCGACTAGTCGGCCGATTAGTCGGCTTCTTTGCAGCCGACTAATTGGCAAGTCGGCCAAAGTCAGGTACGGCACATCTCTAGTGTCAAATGTCAATATTATTTGGACTAATATTTGACCATCTTCAGAGCGTCGTTGTTTAAAACCATTGACTCAAGAAATTGTTTAAAACTGTTTCCTATTGTGGAACAAATCAAATAGACTTACAAAAAATATAATAGGTATAT
The DNA here is from genome assembly GCF_905147365.1 of Aricia agestis. Lineage (NCBI taxonomy): Eukaryota > Metazoa > Arthropoda > Insecta > Lepidoptera > Lycaenidae > Aricia > Aricia agestis. The sequence goes on along the minus strand of NC_056406.1, from coordinate 24,924,623 downwards.
TAGCTGAAGATTTTTTATTTAAGTATGTTTGTAATAATAGATGTTGTCATGGGCGTATATAAGGGGGGGGGGGGGGGGGGGCCGGGGGGGCTTTGAACTTGAATTTAACCGTACATTTTGCCACTATAAATAGAATGATCTCTATTCTCCCCAGAAATCTATTAATAAGAATATAACCTATAAAATCGAGAGTAAAATTAAGTTTCGTAATCATCTCGTAATAAATCAGTAGATTTGTATCAATTATAATATACTTAATACGTTTTTAAAGTTTTTGTTTCATATACGTACGTAAATTAAAATTATTGACGTCATTCAAAGTCAAGTAAAGATTGTTTTTTTTTAACAAATTCTTAAAAAATCATATTTAAGTAAGTATCTTTATGAGCGATCGTCTTTTAAAATGAAAAGCTTGCTTTTAACATTCATTCAGTGAATTTATTTATATTTTATGATTTTTCCGCTAAAACAAACAAAACGCGCGTAATTAAATGAAAATAAAAATATTTTTTTTTAATTAATTTTTATTTCTTTTCGATCACCTATTCGTGTTGCGTAAAAATTGTACATTTCCCACTTCCATTATTTTTTTCATCCAATTTTTCATCAGCATCGTCTCAACTCTCAACGATGCGAAAAGTCATGTCAAGACTCAAGATTCAAGATACACAATACACATACCTATATTTTATAACATTAGCAAGAATCGATTGTTTATTTACTACGAATATGTACTCTGTAGAATTTTTAAAATACACACTTCATTTTATACTTACTTTAGACCAGCCTTTCCCAAAGTGGGCGATAAGTGATAACGCCCCCTTGTGGGCGCTGAAGGTCTAAAGGTGTGTGGGGCCCAGAAAAAAAATCAGGGCCTCGTGTAGAGGCTTCGGGCCTCGGGGTGATTTATTTCATCTGGATGCATTTTCAATTAAAACAATGGGGGCGCTATAACATTATTTGTTCTCAAGGTGGGCAGTAGACAAAATAAGTTTAGGAACCCCTGCTTAAGATGTTATATAATAGCACAGATAATAGCGGCCGTGACTTTTTAATTAGGCACAACGTGTGAAATACTACAGTAGCCGCGACATATCCGAAGCCGCGAATCCTTGATATAGTATGTCACTAACAACATGCTAATTTTTAAAACTTTTCAACACATCCAGTATTATTCTTAATTTATATTTTGTAAAAATAACTGTAAACTGTACCATTAATCACCAACAAACAAAACAAACAAGTAACAGGTAAGTACCTACTCTATACCTACTGATTATTTATCTTCATTTCTATTCCTAGCTTTCCATACAAACGTGAAAAATTTTTTTCGTCTTTCAGAGCTGCTACTTTCACAGTAAACTTTCTACAAGGAACACGTTCACATCCTAAAATATTATCACTTATTTTTGGTACACCCTGTAGAACGTAAGATTGCATTCGTAGCTATAAACTGCATAAGGTTTTATACTTTCATAATATTATAGCTTACGGAATTTCTTTACCAGACAGAGCCTGTAGCCAAAACGTTTTCTTTATCGCTTCTGTACAGTATCGCCGATCAAAATGTATGGAATTAACATTAGACGAGTCGAACGTCAACCTCATAATATTAACGAATGCTTAATGCTTATGTCAATTACATACATTTTGATCGGTGATTCTATAAAGAAGCGATGAAGAAAAGGTCTTGACTAAAGGGCCAGGTTACATAAACTATAAGTATATTTGTAGATCTAGAATCTAGACTTGTATTCTTCTGTTTTGAAAGTAGGATTAGAAACGGTTAGTGTGTCGATCGACAAGATTGACAAACAAAATTGAATGAGCTGTGTCGCAAAGTATGTTATGTAATGACTAACGAGACATATTATATAAATGAAATATAGAGATTCGTTCACACAATAATTTATTTATATCACGCGGAAAACGTTCTAACACTAAAGCTTAGGCCAAACCTACGCGAACAGGCGTCTGCGAAGCGGAGCGTCAAGTTGTGATATTATGTGTTTTTTGTATACAAAACACACATTTGACAACTTGACGCTCCGCTTCGCAGACGCCTGTTCGCGTAGGTTTGGCCTAAGCTTTAAGCTTTCCGCTCTTTCCCGGGACTCGTAGCAGAGTAGACAGAATGATATGTCTATTGTGCTCGTAGTATCTCCGTACCAAATGTCACAATGGCATCTTAGGGTCAATCAATTTTTAAAGGTCCCGATCTTAATTTTCTGCTATTTTTTTTTTGCTTCTTTTTCAGCATTTTATTATTTCATTTAGAAGAGGATTCTTCGTAGATTAAGATTATATAAGCAGCAGTTATGTTGATTAAACACATTTGTGGATTTAACTTCACTAACCGATCTTTTCACGGGAAATAATGTCCTTTGGACAACTTACACAGTAGTACTTTTTTAAATGTTAAATGCCCTTAAGAATTAAAACAAATTCTTCTAATATTAAATAATAAATAATATTTTAATATTTGTTCTATGTACACCCAAAATACGAAATATTTTTATTAAAATTGAAACGAATGATGTCTTTTGGACAACCAAATTATGTTTCTAATATAAAAAAAATAAGTAAAGCGGAAATAGTGATTGTATTATAGATTTTACTAAATTGAAATGAACTGATTCTCGATAAAACTGAATGAATGAAGTATAATGTGATTTTCATATGGGGACATCTTAGTTGTCCAGAAGACATATTTGGTTGTCCATGGGACATTATTTGTTTGTCCAAACGATTTCCAAATTATTCTGCAGTTATTTTTTTCCTCCGGCTCCATATTCGCAACTAACTTTTTATTTATGTGATAACTTTCCCTTTTTTTTTTCTTTTCCGTTCAGCCAATTTATCTGGGTCTGCTTTAAGCCTTTCTCTGTAGTGTCTTGACTTTTCTTTCTCCAACAATCCCATTGTCTTATCTAAAAAAATTAAAAATTACAATTAAACTAGACATAAAATCGCGTAATAAAAATGTATTCCCGAAACAGCTGAGTAATAAACAAAACATCAACTATTTAACTGTTAAAGTAAGTTTTAAATAATTATTGTCCTAGGTACAACCAAATTGTCCACGGGACAACCACTTTAGTTGTCCAAGTGACTGGTTGTCCGCGGGACATTTTTAAAATTTTGAGCCGCCAAGCAAATACTATTGTTATTTTATATATTAATCTCAGCTCATACTAAAATATAGACGAAAGCGCATCTCGTGTAGTATAATTGATAACAATGCATCAAGTACTTACGTTTTAATCACAGTTGTCCGACGGACTGACAAAAAAGCCACCCACACTCACCCACGTCGCTCGGACGATTGTCGCCGTGATTTTATACAAATCAAAATGGCGTTTGAGCCCGACAGTTAACTATTGTGTTTGGCTTGTTGTTTAGGAGTCTACCGCGCCACCTGTGTTTTGGTTCCATAACTAAATTACGGTTGTCCGTGAGACCTGTGCCATGTAGGTGATTTATGGGGACAAAAGTAAAATGCCTGAAAATTTTATTATATCCAATAAAAAAAAATGTTTGTATGTTTTGATGTCAACAATTATGAACTGAAACAAGAAATGTATTTGGTATTTATGGTCGTGATAGTATGTTTTTCGTGATGCGAAGTTTGTTAATGCATTGTGGCTTGGGGACAAATGTGATAGTACTGGAAAATTGCATATAGTCTGTCGGACAACCATTAAACTACGCACAAATTAATAAAACAAGTAAAATATTGTTCACAATAATGCTAGAAAATATTAAAAGGAATATAATTAAAACCAATTTAACTCTTTATGATTTAATATTTATTAATTATCGTTCAGGGACATGATGCGTGTACCGTCGGACCAATAAAAAAAAGTTGATCGACCCCTTAATCGATATGAAGAAGTAACAGTACAGACTACAGACTGATAAATACCCATTTTATGTATTGATATTAGTAATATTAGCAAGTCAGTTGAAATTATCTCTAGAATAACTTTAAAATGATTTCGTACGTTAGAACTTAGAAGCTAAAAATTGCAAATTGGTACGAAAACAGCAAAACATATTTTTACAATCGTCTTCCTAAATGAAAGTCGGATAAAATCTTCTTGCAACCTATACTTACTTTAAGTGCTAAATGGCAGAGGTAAGTGTTGAAGCGATGTGAAAGTGACAATAAGTTTCGCTCTCTGTAGAGGTTGCCAGTGGAGGTCACTGACTCTACTTTCCCAAAGCTTTTATATCGCCATAAAAAGGCCGTTTAAACTTATTAAATGTGTCTTATGTTATAAAATACTAGATGACGCCCACAACCAAAATTCGTTTATCGCGAGGGAACCGTACATTTTTTCGGGATAAAAAGTATCCTTTGCCCTTTCCCGGGACTCGAGTATCTCTATACCAAATTTCAGTAAAATCGGTTTAGCCGTTTAGGCGGGACGGGAGCCGGGAAGAGGTAACAGACAGACGGACAGACGGACAAACACCTCGTCTGACGTAAAATGCCTCACCTGCCTGCCTAGCATACGCCAACGAGATATCTCACTCTCGAGATAATTAAAAACTACTCCTCTCTTAATGTGAAAATCTCGACATTCTCTCGACAAAACTCTATAAAAATGTGTGTTTCGATGATAGATCTACGCGAGAAAAAATGTTTATCATGCTAGGGTCAATAGAGATGAAGAGACAAACCATCAAACATCGAGAAAACATGTAGAGTGAGATATCTCGTTGGCGTATGCAAGACAGGCAGGACAGGCACTATGAATAAGTGTCACTAGCTTCGTGTCGCTAGCTGCGGAGGGTATTTCATAGAAATACATACAAACCAGTAGTGTCGCTGCGACACGTCGTCTGCGGTTGTCGCGTGTCGCGCGGTTCCAAGTTGCAACGATTTTTTCCCTTTGTATTAAAAGTGTACTCTTACAGAATAATAAACATGTGACCCGTGACTACTGACTACATATTTTTCTATACTTAAAAAATGTTTTTTGTCATTTGTTACTATATATTTCTCTACAATTTTAGAAAGAAACACAAACATTACACAGCAGCTAATAAAAACCACAGAAAGGAATAAATAATAATCAGTCAACTTTAGCTGTAAAACATGTACGAGTGTTATGCACTTAAATATAATTGGCCATCGCACGTTCTACATACAATGGAGTTTTTCTTCGTCCTTTACTTTGTAATGTAATAGAATCTTAGATCAAATTTAAAAAAAACAGTTCAACCTGTGGCCGGCTGGGTACTCCGTACTATCAGGGAAATTTTTCATAGGCAAAATAAAAATATATTGACGACCTCTGTGGCTTAATGGTTCAGCGGGTGGCGACTCAGGCGCCAGTCCAAGTCCAGTTCACCTCTGAATTCTGATACATCATACCTCGCCAATATCACGCAGTAGTACACACTACACACACACATACTTGTAAAGTGTGTGTGTGTGTGTATTGCTTTGAAGTACCCCCATAATATTAAGGCAATACATCGTGGTGTGCGGTTTATAGGGTTCCGTACCCAAAGAGAAAAAACGGGACCCTATTACTAAGACTTCGCTATCTGTCCGTCTGTTTATCTGTCTACAGGCAGTATTTCAAAAATATTTAAGGGCCCCATACAACAAATGTGATTTTTCGGCCTTTTTTGCTCTATAATCTATATCAATAATGACAACAGGAGGGAGGGAGGGGAGGGAAGCACTTGAAATATTTACAATATTTATACATATATATTATATATATTTGTACTTTCATAAATTTATTAATAATGAAATTAAAATAAAATTAATACTTATTTAAGGGGGGCTCCCAATCCCCATACAAAAAACACAATTTTTTCCCTATACATTATTATATTGGTATGGAATCCTACGTGCGCGAGTCCGACTCGCACTTGGCCGATTTTTATGCTTACTCACTACTTAAATACATAATAATATAGTACAGTGTGCACTGCGCACAAACTCGTGCGTAGTCAAAAGCGTATTTCTCGATTTTTTTCTTAGTCTCCCTATTTTTTGGTCAGTGACTTGTACTTTGTATACAATAATAGGCTTGATGACTATTTTTTTTTCTTATTGGTAATTGAAAGACCCTTAAAAAATAGAAACATCGCTGAAAGAATTTCACCAAGATATGACAATTCAAACATCTCATAAAATAGAGCTGCCCGAAACGCTCCATACAAAGTGCTACGGAAGACTGACGTCACTCTTTCGTAGTTTGTACGCATCGGGAGAGAACTTTGTTCGATAGTTATATTAAATATTGCGTTTATGAAAGTGGTTTCATAACAAAAGTTGCTTTTAATTGCATAAGTTATCGATTGGTATACAAATATTAAGACATTTAATTGAAAAAAAAAATCGACTTGATTATCTAACTTTGAAGGGGCATAACAAAAAAAATAAAAATGCTATCGAGCTGTAATTTTGGGAACACTTATTTTTCACCGTGATTTCTTTATTTTATTAACAAAATTCGCTAATCTTTGACCTTGTCATCATCCCTATTATAAGAAAAAGCCATTATTGTTTATTACGAAGTACAAAGACAATTAACTACATAATGTTTTTATGATATGAATAATAACTACCTACTCGTGATTTTATTCTGAAGAATCTCAGAATACCTCATAATTATAATAACTATAAAATTTTTACAGTCATTCGAACTGTTAAAATAAGAGTTAAATATTATGCTTTTCGATTTTAAATATTATTACATACTACTTGCATATAATAATACTAAGTATCGGTAAATAATTATTTTAAACCAGCTGTCCCGGTGAACTTCGTGTCACTTAAAAACCTTCCCTGGATTTCTACGAATATTTTAAGACTAAAATTAGCCCAATCCGTTCAGCCGTTCTCGAGTTTTGCGCTTAGCAACACATTCAGCGACTCATTTTTATAATATAGATTGAAAGATGGATTTTTGTGATTCCCATACAAGCCACGCCACAAATAAAAACTGCCAATAAGATTTTTCCAACACTTTTCGATCACTTGCCACCAGGCAGACCTTTCTTTCGTGTCAATTGTGTTTTTTTTTTATGAAAAAAGAGGGCAAACGAGCAAACGGGTGCCCTGATGGAAAGCAACTTCCGTCGCCCATGGATACTAGCAGCATCAGAAGAGCTGCAGGTGCGTTGCCAGGGAATAGGGTAATAGGGGAGGGTAGGGAAGGGAATAGGGGAGGGTAGGGAAGGAAATAGGAGAGGGTAGGGAAGGGAAAAGTGTTGGGAATTGGGCCTCCGGTAAACTCACTCACTCGGCGAAACACAGCGCAAACACTGTGTCACGCCGGTTTTCTGTGAGCCTGTGGTATTTCTCCGGTCGAGCCGGCCCATTCGTGCCGAAGCATGGCACTCCCACGTCAAAAACTTTGGTGTCAAACAACTGACCACGTACATAAAAGCGCGTCACGTAGCCGTCAACACGTGACAAAGTGTAGTTTTTAAGTGTATAATAATAATATGTATGTTAGTCGTTAAGGTATATTATACATATTATAATATTAAGAATATGTATGTTAGTCTGTAAGGTATTTGTATTATGGGCCTAGATGCCTGAAATAAATGGTAAAATAAATAAAAACGGCCATAATCAATAATTATGATTTCTATTTTCTACCACGATTGCGATCTAAGTATATTATTATACCAGAGACCATCACTTTGTGTGATTATACACAATGAACGACGATTATGGGCATAGTCTAACTCTACACATTCGTAGTTGCTTGTATTGGTCTATCTGCATGGACCATTGGCCAATAGAGATCAAGGTTAGAGGCAACCTTTCGATTTAATATTAGACTTACAATATAATAATAGCTCCCACACCGGTTTCGGTGACGGTGGCCGGTTTCATTGAAACCAGGCCAGCTACGCAGGAGTCATTTTATAGTGCCCAAGTATGTGCGCAGTACACAAGAGCACTCTCTATTCCTTTACTCTCATAACCCAGTGGGACGGACGACCGACACGACTGGCGAGAGATCAGGCGCAGGACCGACTTTTTACATGCCCATCCGACGCATGGATCATCTTACTTGTCAGACAATCAGGTGATCAGCCTGCATTGTCCTAACCAATCTTGGAAATAACATGTTTCCAACGCGGGAATCGAACCCACGACCTCCGAGTCAAGAGCCGCGCTCTATACCACTAGACCACGGAGGCGTTAGGCGACGTAGACTTACAATATAATAATATAAGGAACGGTGTAAGGTTATCCATGCTAATATTAAATAAATGAGAAAGTGTGTCTGTATGTTACCTCTTTACACTTAAACCGCTGAACTGATTTTGCTGAAATTTGGTATGGAGATAGTTTGAGTTCCGAGAAAGGACATAGGATGCTTCCTATTCCGGAAAAATGTACGGTTCCCGTGCGATAAACGAATTTTGGCGCAACGGAGTTGCGGGCGTCATCTAGTAATATAAACGATCATAAGCTAATTATTTCAAGATTGCATATTTCTTTTATCAGATAAAAAGATAACGATGATAATTTATATATTTTAAGGCTACTTAATTTGAATAATAATTACATAGTGTCCTTTTGTACTTGAAAATAATTAGTGTCACGATTAAACTAGCAATAATTAATTTATAAATAACTCTACCTAGAGATAACATATTCCAAAAGTCGCAGGCAAAATAAAAAAAAAATGCCTGCCACTTTGTTTTGGAATGTTTATTCAGAAAGCATCGTAAGCCCCAATTTCACCAACGGCTCTTTCGTTTTTCTTATGAATGAAAGAGGAGATATGACATTTTAACAAGCTGATAACACTAACAAACGTTGGTGAAATTGGGGCTAAAGCTTTTTGTCTCGTCGCGTCGGTCCCCGATAAAAATTAATATAGACTGCTGCTAAGTGATACTAATCTGCGTATAACAATAATTATAGTCCTTATAGTTATGTAGTTTGTATCTTAGGTCGTATGTACTTCATACATTTTTCTTTTTAACAGTTAGGGGGCGTCCACAAATTACGTGAGGTGTTTAAGGGGCGGAGGGGGTCGAGTCAAATCTCATCTAATCTCACGTTGGAGAAAGGGGTTTCTCGGCAAATCTCACGTATTTTTTTTATTGTTACAAACAAAATACATATACTATTTTAGTCCATTTCATCCAGATTGTAGGTACGTATGCTTAAGATTTAATCGTAATAGTTACGATACGATTAAATCACTTACTAATTCGTTCTAAAAAAATTCATTCATACTTTGACGTTATACATCTACTGACTGTCAAAAAATTCAACGCGTTTACGTAAGAAACCCACATTTTAAAAAATCTCACGTGAGATTGGGGGGTGGGGGAGGGGGTTGAATAAAATCTCACGAAATCTCACCAAGGGGGAGAGGGGGTCAGAAAATTGAAAAAAAAAACACCTCACGTAATTTGTGGACGCCCCCTTACTAGTCATCATTCATCGCGCACTTTGCGGTTTGGCAATATTTTCTAACGGTTCAAACTTTTGATATGCGCTTCATGTTCTTTGACTCATCATCATTGTTTCTTGTTAGTCATCAGTAATCACAGATTCTTCTTTATATGATAAACCCAAAGTATGACTTTTCCTCCATTGTCAGTTAGACTCATACCTCACCTGGATGCCATGGCGACGTGGCCTGCGACTTTATCATGGCTACGTCTGGCGTCTCTACGTGAGTTAGGGCCCTACCTCACCAGGTCGCCATAGCGACGTGGCCAACGACGACGTCGCCAACTAGTTCTATTGAGATGTATGATCGTCCTCTGTGGCTCAGTTGGTGGGCTGTTGGTAGCTGAAGCCGGGGGCCGCGGGTTCGAATCCCGCCGAGGGAACATAAAGTTTTCAAAGTACCTGGATCATGGATGTGTATTAAATATGTGTATCATAATATATAATAATAAAAACCGGCCAAGTGCGAGTTGGACTCGCCCATGAAGGGTTCCGCAGCAGCAATAAGGTTCATTTCTATGAAATTAAAAGGTTTATTTCTATAAAATCAAAAGGTTTTTGATAAATTTTTATATTTGATAGATTTCAGTTGATTTAATCAAAGTTAAATTGAGTTGACCATTTATGATTTATTAACTCAAATAATTTATTACATAATAATCAATTTGGTTTTACTAAAGGTCGGTCTACAACAGATGCAGGCATTAGGCTTCTGTGTAGTATTTTTGAAGCTTGGGAGGAGTCGCAGGATGCATTTGGTATTTTCTGCGATCTCTCTAAAGCGATCGCAGCGACTGTGTGGAGTATGATACTCTAATAAGAAAACTACACCATTATGGTGTAAGGGGGCACGGCACTTAAACTTCTAAAATCTTACCTTACAAATAGAACGCAGAGGGTGGAAGTTAACTCCATAAGGTCTAATGGAACCAAAATAAAACTAGGTGTGCCACAAGGGTCCATTTTAGGGCCTTTTCTTTTTCTCATCTATATAAATGATTTACCTTATCTTGTTAAAGATAAGCATGAGATAGTACTTTTTGCTGATGACACTTCACTAATTTTTAATATGAAGAGGCGACAATTTAATTATGACGAGGTAAATAGTGCTCTCTCAAAAATAGTACATTGGTTTAATGCTAATAATTTACTTTTAAACTCTAATAAAACAAAATGTTTAAAATTTATCCTGCCAAATGTTATTCAAGTACAAACCAATGTACTATTAAATGATGAGAAAATGAATTTAGTAGACACCACCGTATTCCTAGGCATAACGCTTGATTGTAAGTTACAATGGGGTCCACATATTGCGAAACTGGCAGATAAGCTTAGTTCTGCAGCATATGCTCTTAAAAAAATTCGTGAAATCACTGATGTAGAGACCGCGCGATTAGTTTACTTTAGCTACTTTCATAGCATAATGTCTTACGGCATCCTCTTGTGGGGAAACGCGGCGGACATTAATACAATATTTGTGCTGCAGAAGCGAGCTATTCGTTCTATTTATAAGATGTCGTCTTTGGAATCTCTAAGAGAAAAATTTAAAGAAATAAGAATTCTGACCGTCACATCTCAATATATTTTGGGAAATCTCTTATATGTTAGAAAGAACATAAATATTTTCAAAAAGAAAAGTGATAATCATAATGTAAATACTAGAAATAAGAACAAGTTAGCAATACCAATGTTCAGACTAGCCAAAATAAGCAAATCCTTTAAAGGCCAATGTATACGCCTATACAATAAAATCCCAGAAAATGTTCAAAATCTACCTTTAAACAAATTTAAAAAAGCAGTTAAAGAACGTTTGTGTGCTAAAGCGTATTATAAAGTCAATGATTTCTTCGAGGACAGCACACCTTGGGAATAGGGTGGCTCCGTGCAGGTTACTTTTCTTTTAATTTTGTTACATAGCTGTAAGCCATAACATTGTAATTTTCCATTTTTTTAGTAAAAGATGGCCCCGTGCGAGTTTCTTACGCCGGTTCTTCTCGGCGGGGTAGTTCCCGAACCGGTGGTAGGCAACGTAGTTTCTTCGTTCGACTTTCAAAAAGTGTATCATGATACCCATTTTGAATAAAAAGATATTTTATTTATTTTTATTTTATATGACGTATAAAAAAAACTACTGGCTAGATCTCGTTCAAACCAATTTTCGTTGGTAGTTTTTTTAGTAATATAGATCATATATTTTTTTAGAATAATTATGTATAATAATAGACAGACAGATAGACGGGCGGACGGACGGACAGACAGTCTTTGCATGCTCCGTTACTCAATCAGTCGCTGATTTTAGTGATATTCTCAGATAATTGAACATTTTTTCAAGATATTTTCTTAAATCTTCATAGAATTTATGAAAAAACGACGTAGAGACGCCAGACGTTGCCACGGTAACGTCACTGGCCACGTCGCCATGGCATCCCGGTGTGGTATGGCTCTTACTTTTACCGATTAATACATTCGACATGTGGATTTTTACAACGTTTGTTCTAATTTTGTGCGCTTCGAAGTTCGAAATTTTGAATTTGGAATTCTCAAGTCTTGCGAGGGTTTACGCAGTAGAAAAAGAGTAAAGATTACATCTAAAGAGTAGAGACATCCTGAATAGAAAAATAGTTACTACAATTTTAATTATCCCATTAAATAATTATAGCATACTCAACAGTTATCTGCTTAGCCGCAAAATCACACGGTAATTAACAACAACAATTAGGTACTTATAATTGTTAAGTTTTTTGTTAATCTATGTTCATTGTTATCACTTCTATAATAATCTTAGATATTTTTTCTGGCGCTGGGGTCGCTATCTATATTGCTATGCAAAATTATTGTCAAAGCGACTTTGTTTATCGGTTCTGGTATTATCTACCTGATTTTACTGTATATCTATGTGTTCAGTTGTGGTACCTTTTTTTTTATGAACTAAAGGGGCAAACGAGCAAACGGGTCACCTGATGGAAAGCAACTTCCGTCGCCCATGGACACTCGCAGCATCAGAAGAGCTGCATGTGCGTTGCCGGCCTTTTAAGAGGGAATAGGGTAATAGGGGAGGGTAGGGAAGGGAAGGGAATAGGAGAGGGTAGGAAAGGGAATAGGGTAGGGGATTGGCCTCCGGTAAACTCACTCACTCGGCGAAACACAGCGCAAGCGCTGTTTCACGCCGGTTTTCTGTGAGAACGTGGTATTTATCCGGTCGAGCCGGCCCATTCGTGCCGAAGCATAGCTCTCCCACGTATAAACCTACGTGGGAGATATCTATAATTATCATAAATTTTTATTGTTTTGTATTTATATCGAGTACTGTAATACTGTTCTAATAAAATAATATTAGTTTTCAGACTCTACCGTGATAATTCTAAAGATTTTTCAAATAGATATTTATTATTTTGACGTTCTTTTCGACTGGAGTGTTGTTAAACTCTATTTTAAATTAATTATTGATTATTGTAATTCATACTATATATTTTACCTTCGGCTTCATGCTATACAAGATGTTAGTGTAAACAATTTGTATGGGTATGAACACATATTTTTTTGAGTTCCCAGCATTGTTCTCATAGAAAAAGTTGTTCATTTTGACAGGCTCATTTGATGATTTCAAGGACAACGGTGTTTACACTAACACACTGTATTTAGGTGCTATGAACTTTGAACAATACCTTAGTATAGGTCAAGCAACAACAATATGCATCATGTGATTTGAGCGGCATGCAATATTACATGTTGATAATATGATAATATGTTATCAGTCAGTATCGTATTAGTATTGACGCCACGTTAATTTACAAATATTATTTCGCACAATTAGGTAAGTACTACTATGTAATAATTTTAAAGGTAATAATTTTTGTTAGCTGTTTTTTCAAGTTGACTGATTTTGTATAAAATGTAGAGACTTAGAACTCTTAGTCTCTTACAAACTCTTCGAACATTGTTTATAGAATATACTATTGCGTCTAGAAAAAGTTTATCAAATAAATTACGTAATAAAAAACAATTTCTTTTCACTGTGACATTTAGAGCTTGTCCAGATGAGGCGTTTTGTGCGCGCGCGAGCGATCGCGCGTTTACGCGCGTTCCCGAGATACTAGAGCTACATATATCGCGTCCAGATGCCTACGCGCGTTTTTAAAATGGCGCGTAAAACGCTTGCAATGAGCGAGACTCTCGACTCGCCCGTGAAACGCGCGCGCGACGCGCAAGTCGAGATACTTGGGTGCCATTGCGGCGTCCAGAACTACGCGCGTGTCAGTTGCGAGTGGTCGTATTTCATGAAAATGATGGAGCGATACGGAACTTTTATTGACGAAATTGAAAAAAGAGAGGCCATATGGAATATGAAATCTTCAAATTATTCCAATAAAGTCATAAAACACAGGATCTGGAAAGAAATCATCGAGATTTTTTGTGATGCAGGTGATTCCGAAGAAAATAAAAAACTTTAAGTAGTAAAGATTTGTGTGTAGTAAAGCCACAACACAAATGCTCTTTTCGAGTCCATGTTTGTAACTGGCTGCTGAATTCCTCCCAGCGTTTTACGCGCGTAAAACACGCGCAAAAAGCCTCATCTGGACAGGCTCGAAATTGAAATGCGCGTATGGACTACGCGCGTAAAACGCCTCATCTGGACGGACTCTTAAATCGTAGAATAAAACTTAATGCGAAATTGTATCCTACGGATGATAGAAATCTTGATATCTTTTGGATGAGAAATAAGTGTCGATTTTAAAATAAATGTTAAGCAAATCACAGCTCTACTCCATAAATCACAGAGCATCCAAAGGTTTTGTTTTAGTTTTCTCATCACGAACGCGTAGTTAAATAATAGTTAGTCCGCGAGTAGAGCCGCGACCACTACCTGCATGCAATTCGTTATTTTAGCTCACTCTACCTCATTATCATGCTCAATGGCACTCCGCTGACTTAATTTTGATTTTTTTTATGAAATAAGGGGGCAAACGAGCAAACGGGTCGCTGAAAGCAACTTCCGTCGCCCATGGACACTCGCAGCATCAGAAGAGCTGCAGGTGCGTTGCCGGCCTTTTAAGAGGGAATAAGGTAATAGGGGAGGGTAGGGAAAGGAATAGGGTAGGGGATTGGGCCTCCGGTAAACTCTCTCACTCGGCGAAACACAGCGCAAGCGCTGTTTCACGCCGGTTTTCTGTGAGAACGGGGTATTTCTCCGGTCGAGCCGGCCCATTCGTGCCGAAGCATGGCTCTTCGACGTCAACATATAAATATTACCATCAGATGAGCTTGCCGCTTCGTAACAAATGATAGAAAGAAAGGAGTAAAATGTGTTGCGCTGATTTCACGAATTCAATAATATTATGATTAATGATTTAGAATTTCTACGTTATGGAGATTAAAGTCTAAACAGTAATGTGTACAGCCTTATATCAATTTAATAATTTTTCAAATTGATGTAATTATAATTAACTTTAACCATACTTAGCTAATGTCAAGACTTTTTCCATAAACGTAACTAATTGCATTACAATCTCCTTCTTTGACATCAAGATTCAATACAGCGGTCCATAAGCTTAAAAATATATTGAACTTGATAGCTACCATCTTTAAATCTTCTCACATAATATTAACCCTTATTTTCGGATTCATTTAAGATTCGACCCCCAAGTCACAGAATATAATATACTAGAGATCGCCCAATGATCGAAATTCGACCTTAGTTTCAACGACATTAGGACTACCACCTATATTTTGTAAAAAAATATTCTATCTAGTGTTTATATTTCGTAGACTCTATCATATTTTTTTCAACTCCTGTCTTTGGGACTCAGCTGATCTCAGACTGGCCGTGTAAGCATTGTCTAATAGTATCTAAGATTCAATAAAAAACTATAATCCATTTTCAATTTGTCACCTGGCCTTGTTGTCAACAGACTTCAACCATAAAAAAAGTGTACAATTCGTATGTATAATCTTGTCACTCAAAAATCTGACATTTTTCTTAGTGTGTGTGTTGTAGTGTGTGTAATGTTTTATTTGTTAAAAAAAAATATAATAAAAGCATAATTTCAAAATAATATTAGCTCGATGCACTCCTTCAACATATAATCTATAACTGTGCAAAATTTCATTCACCTACGTTTCCCCATTTTTCGTCAAAAGGGATACAAAGTTTAAGCTCACGTGATATATAGACGTATTAATATATAGATTAGTAGTACGAACCAAGTTTCGGATCCTCATTCCCGTTTTCACTGTCTTTAAGTGTTCTAGTGGGCATTAAGAGGTATCTTAAGATTCTGCTTATATCATATCATTCCCGTTTTCACTGTCTTTAAGTGTTCTAGTGGGCATTAAGAGGTACCTTAAGATTCTGCTTATATCATATCACCTAAGACCTGAGGTCCTTACTTATGTGACAATTAGACATACCCCTTTAAAGGTATCAATGTGTGCGCGAAATGGATATTGAGATTTGAGAGTGAACATTTTAATTTGTAGCTCAACTTACATGTTCAATGTTCACTTGTTTCTCGCCCGAACGAATGCTTTAAAAACAGCCGAGGAGCAATAATTGAGGCATCTGTAATCTGACTGATCATCTGACAGTCAGAACTCAGACGCCTCAATTAGTGCTATGATTTAGCCCGGCCGCACATTGTCCGAAATTTCTGATACGAAACAGTTGAACGTCCGCGCTGTCTCTTACATTTTGTACTGAGCCGAGTGAGCTAGAACTCGCCGGAAGGATATTTCGGATAGTGCGCGGGGTGGCGGTCCGGCGAAATTCAACTGTTTCTGATCAGAATTCGGACAATGTGCGGCCGGGCTTAGTGTCATAGTAATTTGTATAGTACAACATACGTGGTGGGGGAACAATAAATCGTAAAGGTCGACATTGAAGGCCTTATATGGAGTAATGAGTCCCTTGCGCTGTACGCGCGGTGTTTCCCAACGCGGCCTTGCGGCGAGGCTTCGGCAAAAACACTACCTGCGCAGATCGAGGAACCAAGAGACCAGGCTTAACATGAGTCATGACCGACTTGTACCAATGGTATTGTTTACCTGCACTGTTAATCCTGGAAAAAGATGCAGTGGTGGGAACGTGTGGTGGGTCATTAACTATGTCCACAGCCTTTATTACAATAGGTCTTCGATGCCTGAAATAAATATGTTTTATGCGCTTTCATCTTCAATTTTCTTCATCTTCTTTCATTCAACTTTCGTTTTGGCGCATTCAATAAATAATTGAATGCGTCAACGAACGCAACGCCAACATTGTCATTTATGTTTTTTGGATACGGTCAGAGGGCATGCCTCACGTTCGCTGTTGACTGCGCTATAACGCATGCCCTTGACGAACAGAAAAAGGGAAAAGTGTGGACCAAGCTATTTACTCATTAAAAAAATTATGAATAATAAGTAAAAATATGTGACACATTTCAGGGAAACAATTACAGATTTGTCTATGCTTCTGTAGAAAACAGACTTCTGTGGATAAGCTAATTGTTTTTCAGTTATTTTTAAAACTTGGAAAAGAGACGATAGACAGGCGATAGAGATCCAAGATATCTTTATGTCGTGTGACATAAAACTTATTGTAAGATGCCGTTACTTTTCGCACATTTTAGTGCATTTAAGTATTTCCTACATTGTATCTCTGTGCAACTTGGGCATCCATACTAATGTTATAAATACGAATGTGTGTCTGTTTGTCAGAGTTACCTTTTCACGCTCGAACCGCTGAACCAATTTTGCTGAAATTTTGTATGGAGAAACTTTGAGTCCCGAGTAAGTACATAGGATACTTTTTGTCGTGAAAAAAATGTACGGTTCCTGCGCGACAAACGAATTTTAGTGCAACGGAGTTGCGGGCGTCATGTAGTATTGACATATTATACATATAAAAGTACACGGGCACTAAAGTTTCCCATGGATGACGGAGCTCATAAGACAAACATTGTGCAAACTTGTGTTGTGACATGCGGCGTGCCCCTCTGTCTAAAGCAGTGTGCTTGCGGTGAAAGTAGCATTTACAACAACATCACACATAATACATATTATAATATAGTCGATGCATCTATATTATTTTATCTTTCCATAAAATAATATAGACGCCTGCGTGGTCCAGTGGTTAAGAGCGTGGCTCTTGACTCGGAGGTCGTGGGTTCGATTCCCGCGTTGGAAACATGTTATTTCCAAGTTTGCACAATGCAGGCTGATCACCTGATTGTCTAACAAGTAAGATGATCCTTGCGTCGGATGGGTATGTAAAAAGTCCTGCGCCTGATCTCTCGTCAGTCGCCACTCGCCAGTCGTGTCGGTCTTCCGTCCCACTGGGTTATGAGAGTAAAGGAATAGAAATTGCTCTTGTGTACTGCGCACACACTTGGGCACTATAATTTAAATACCCCCTGCAGTTTTTTTACACCTGCGTACCTGGCCTGGTTTCAATGAAACCGGCCACCGTCACTGAAACCGGTGTGGTATTATTTTATCTTTGACCTATAACACTCATATCTGGCTTTATCTATGGAGCGTAAGATATCCTATTTGTTGAGAAAGGTTATAGGCTATATTTTATCACGCGAAGACTAAAAAGAGCGAAGAAATAGAGGAACATGTGGAAAAACGGGGGGAAATTATTTGAAAGGGCTTATTTGAACGCGCTAATCTCAGGAACTACTGGTCTGATTTGAAAAATTATTTTTGTGTTAGTTAGTCTATTTATCGAGAATGGCCACAAGCTACATTTTTTTATTCTAAGACTAATAGGAGCGAAGAAATAGAGGAAAATGTGGAAAAAACGGGGGAAATTATATGGAATTGCTTATTATCTTATGAACTACTGGAGCAATTTTTATGTTATTTGGCAAACATGAAGAATAGACCACGTTAAGGGACATAGGCTATTTTTTTGCGGAAAAATGTACGATAGCGTGAAATTCCTAAATCGGAACATCTATATAAGTATATAATAAAATCGTAGGAAAGTAAATTCTGTACATTGAATATTTTTGTACAATAAATAATACTTGGGACGTGATCTACTATGCTAACGTGGAAGAAGTCGCGGGCAACAGCTAGTTAATTATGAAAATATTTTTGTTAGGTTTTTGGACAATGCCATATCTTTTCCTTTATTCAATCTGTCTGCTGACAACAAACAAAGCATCGGGCATTATTAAGTTCAACCGTATTAGTTTCTACCGTTGCATGAGGTTTTTTACTAAAAGTTAACCTTTTGCATCAGTAGAAAATAGTTATAATACTTTCTTATTAGCAAAATACGAGTAGCTATCTGCTATACTGACCTGCAGGCCTACATCTAGGTTAAATTTCGTCTATGGACTATAATAATGGTCTATCGCAACAATTTTAATTTAGTTAAAAACAATATGAGCTTCTTTCTGTTTAGAAAAACCATAAAAACATGTCATTAACTCATTACACATCTATTGCTCAATCGAGATTAGCAGTGCACTAAATAGGGTGGTGCCACCGGTGCCCACTGCCCAGGCACAGGGCGTAGACTCTGCGGGGGCGCAAGAATGGCCAGACCAGGCAGACATTCTTTCGAATTGCTCCCGATAAGTACTTCTCGCTGCGCCCCAGAGATGTTTTTCAATGTAGTAAAAAAATCTACAGCTGAATATATAACCTCCTTTTTGGAAGCCAGTTGAAAAACAAGGGTGCAGTTATAAGCTCGCACAGGGCGCAAAAAAGGCTATTTACGGCACTGGAGATTAGTTTTAATTAAGACTAGTGCAACTGATGCAAGTAATTAAGGTAGCTTTGAACAAAAAATATTTGATAAGCATGACTATTGACATTGACTGATGTTTTAACAGTCATTGCCCAGTCATGCTACATCAATATTAGTCAGCGATCACATATAAGTATACCTTTGTGATTGAAAAAAGAAATAAGTATTATTTTTCGGTCAATCCAAAATAAGATATTAATTGAATCTGAAAATAAACACCAATAAAGTGAGGTCAATTCTCTTTTGCCTTGAAATGAAACTTTGTACGGCGTATTTATAACTTAAAAGAATTTAGTTGTTAATGAAGAATGTAATTGTTAATTCTTAACGTATTTAATTAAAATTAATTTATTAAAATTATTGTAATGATTGCGTTTGTATCTTTTGAAACTGTTGGTCGTTGGTACTTCGCTGTTTGTCCGGCGAAATAAGTAAAGTTTAAAATTTTAATTTTTGAATTTTAAAAAGTCGGTATAATATAAAAGTATTTCTATATTTTACTTACAAGGTAATAAGTGGCAGAGATTTCATTAGAAATTACAGTACTAGAATTTTCCTCAACAACCAATAATATTTCTTATTGCTGGGTCCAGCGCGCAGCGGGGCTAAAATGGTCGCTTTGAAGAATCATGATATGAATCATAAGATGATTCATTTTTCTAAAATCGCAAAATGCAACTCTGCTTGCAATTCATTTCTGTATTTTTGTACTGATTTGACATTTGTCAGTTTGACAGTTTTGACAATTCATTTGCTGAATTGATTGAAAGGAATTGCTAAATGTGACCATTTTAGCAACGCAGCAGTAATTGTAAACTTCCTTATGTTATGAAATTGTACACTTCGCTTGTAATTTGCTGAATGTAGTTATGGAGCGTGATGGTAGAAAAGTGAGTTTTCTAATGAAATATCAAATCATATATAACATTATATACCTATGGCGCAGTCATCTGGTTCAATCAGCAATTCAATTGAATGACTAGCGCATTCATTGAATAACACCATTCAATTAAATGATTCGG
The DNA here is from genome assembly GCF_905147365.1 of Aricia agestis. Classification (NCBI taxonomy): domain Eukaryota; kingdom Metazoa; phylum Arthropoda; class Insecta; order Lepidoptera; family Lycaenidae; genus Aricia; species Aricia agestis. The sequence continues at coordinate 24,904,402 of NC_056406.1, read as the reverse complement.
CCGAATGTCGATTGAACGATCGTCACTCAACGTCCAACTAGTTAGCGATTTGTAACATAGCTCTTTGAAGATAGCGGACATGAAATCAGTCAGGTAATTGAACGATTCTCATTTTTTCCCGCTGCGGCGCTAGTAGTCACTAAAACAAATATGGCGTCAAACAGCTCGCACAACTAATAGCACTGTGTTGATATTTTGTCAATTAAATTTACTTGAAAGTGCTATAAATTTGTAATAAAATAATATTATGACAGCGTGGATTTACTACCCCGTCAACGGCTACTCAAAAAATTATATCATGCCATATTTCAACGACTTCACTATATTATCACTTTTAGTCAAGACGTTAAACGTCACGGTCAACGTCTTGACGACTGTCCTTTATAGTCCGTGAGCCCGGTCTGAAAATGCCTACGTCACGTGACATCAATATAAAATGCATGGCACACGGTCGGAAAATATATGCCAAGCGAGGATGAGACGACTTTCGCATCTGAAATTGGCTGGAAGTCGGAGAAATCCCCTCACTTCCGGTCAAATTTTTGGTGTCTATTTACGTCACGTGACATCAACGTGAAACATGTGGCAGCATATTATAGCCCTATAGTTGTAGAGTAGGGAAACATAAGTCTGTCAATTTTAAAATAGCTGGAAGTACTTGACAGACGGCGTCAAAGTTGGTCCTTGGGTACCCTTTTTTACGTCACGTGACATCTTGATGAATTCTTTTTTAAATGTTTTGAAATTGCTGTCAAGCCAGATCTGGCCGGAAGTCCCGTAAAAGTGATTGATAAACTGCTCATGAATTATGAGAAAATCGCATGATTAAACAACATGGCCGTTATTCGAGTGTTAATATTGAGATAGGCACTTCCGTTTCCCGTCTACTTTTAATGATTTTACCGCCTAGTACCGTCACATCCGGGTCGAATCAGCTCCTCCCGCCATTACCAGGTGCTTCCGAGCGAGGTGGGGAGCGAAGAAGTTTCCCATCTTCAATCGTTGGCGTTTCAATTCCCGTCGAGTGAACACTCTTTAACTTTATGGAATAGAGTCATAAAAATTCGCCATTTTGTTGAATATTTCTTAGTTTTGGTGTAATATTATTATATTAAGTGTTTCAACATGGATGCGTAAGTTCTTTTAGCTAGTGATAAAATGAACGCGAATAATAACGTTAACCAAACGACTTTGACGCGAGGAGAAATGTGTAGCTCTAGCGATGATAGTTCAAGTTCATCGAGCTCGTCGTCTGGAAAACATATGCGTTTTTCGCCGCCGCCGTCACAGACATCGCAATAAAAATAAGCACAGTCGGAATACCGATCGAATGCTTGAAAAATTTACGAAGGAGGTTGGTGAATTACGGAAATATATTTCTCAAAATAACAGATACAGTTATAATGATAATATTTCCTTAATTTCTGAAGTCAGCCGTGATTTCTATAATGAAAATAATTTTGATGAGTCTCCTTTTACGGTATTCACTTTTAACATTGAAACTAAATTAAAGGAGCTTACCATTCCTAAGACTCCAGATGATTATTTAAAGTATTTATTTGAAATTCAAAGGCTAAATAGTGCAAATTGGAACGATGTTCGCTATGGGGATACGCAAAAATTATACAACCATACGCCAGGTTATTGCGAACTAGAACGAGGTAAAAGCGTATGATTCAAACCGTCATAATATGTGTCATTCCGATAAGTCATACGCAGCAATAACCTTCTGTGTATCAAAACAACGAGAAAAAATATACTAAATAATTTAAGTACTTTGATAACATGGGCAGATACAAGTGGCTTTAATTCGGAAGTGTTAAGTACTAAGCTTCAGGAGTTATTTGTTAAAGGTGAATTCCATAAATTTTCTAGCGATTTATTGCAATTAGCCTGTGGTCATAGGTCAGAAAGTATTGAAATGCGTCGTGATGCTACCCTTACTCATGTACGCGATCCTTTAATGAAATCGACCTTGAACAAGATTCCACCCTCTTGTACCAATTTGTTTAATGCTAATGCCTTCACAAATGCTCTAGAAAATGCTGGTGGTGTTCGTAATTTTTTTTAGCCTAATAATAATATAGGTTTTGAACGCTCTTCGCAACCTGGTAATAATAATAATAATTAATTCTTTATTTGCACACACAAAAGAAAAGACAAAAACACATAAAAGAGAAAAAAAAAAACAAAAGAAATAACAACAACAAAAAAGGTTTAAAAAAATACAAAATTGTGCAAAAAGGCGGTCTTACTGCTTTAAGTAGTTTCTTCCAGACAACCGAACCGAACCTGGTACCAGTAAACGATCAAACCATCCCTCGGGGGGACCGGCTTCTTACAAGGTTTAATCTCGTGGTAATTATAGATCGTACGATTTACCTGTAGATCGTTGGAATTATTGTTGTCCACTCTCAGGGAGTGGTTCACATAATCATGGCTCTTCGGGAGAGCCCAGCCGACAGGAGCCACATCCATTGTAATGGCCCTAAGCATACAAAACAAAAGGATATTACCATTCCTTCCGTGGTGGAGGCTCAAGAACCGGATCAAGACCCTATAATGCCTAGCGAGATGGTCGTAAGCGGAATCATTTTCCCTCTGCCAATAGAGGGAATCCTAAAAGATCGAGACAATGACTCGAGACATTTTCGGCCGGTCAGCTACAACAATTCCTGGGGAGGTGGCAAGCGATCGGCGCACCAAATGTAATTTTAGAAATGATTGAAGGCTATCGGGTACCCTTTGTAAAGAAACCTCCACTTGCCATGCCAAATAAACGGTTTGCCAAAACGAGCGAATCAAAGGAGATGACTCAAATAATACAAAAGATGAAATCTCAAGGTATCCTAGAACGAGCAAGGATTTCTCCAAGTTTCGTTTCTTCGATGTTTTTGGTACCCAAAAGCGATGGATCGATGACACCTATTTTCAATCTGAGAAACCTCAACCAGTTCATCAAGCCAGACAAGTTTCGCTTAATAAACATGCACCGAATACGGGACTTCCTGCAGTAGTGCGATTGGCTATGCAAAATAGACATTTCCCAGGCGTATTTCCATCTTCCGGTTGCGAAATGTCACAGACGCTTTCTGAGAGATATTTACAAAAACGAGTTGTTGCAGATGACTTGTCTTCCTTTTGGACTAAGCACAGCTCCGAAAACGTTCGAAACGTTTACAGTATCCAATTGGATACTCCGCAATCAAGGTGTTCGGATTGTCGTTTACTTGGACGACTATTTCTTGGCTCATTAAGACCAATCCACTTTAAAAAATCACGTACACATGCTTATAGCACTTTTAACACATCTCGGATGGCATATCAATTTCGAAAAATCCATACTAGTCCCTCAAAAAAAAATTGGTGTTCCTGGGAATCCAGTGGCTTCCTCGGGAAAATAGGATAGCACTTCCGAAAGAAAAGTGCAACCAGATCGTTCAAAGTTTAATTGCGATTTTTCAAAGAAAGCATGTCACCTTTAAACAGGTGCAAAGCACCGTGGGTCTGCCAAACTTTGCCAGTTTTGCAGTAAAATATATAAAATCCATTTATCCAGCCAGTAAAATATATAAAAGTAAACTTCTAAAGTAAACTATCTACGTTAAGTGTGTCACTGGTAAAGTAAGGAGGGAAGGAACCTTACAAGTGACTCAAATTAATAAGTTACTTAAATAAGTGAGTTGTACTAATTGTAGGATATGTAGTATAACGAGTAAAAAAATCCACAGCCGAACATATAACCTCCTCCTTTTTGGAAGTCGGTTAAAAATATGTAGGATCATTAGAGTAGCAAAGTGGAGGAGGTTCACTTGACGGGAATCGAAACGCCAATGATTAAAGGTGGGAAACTTCTTCGCTCCCCACCTCGCTCGGAAGCACCTGGTAATGGCGGGAGAAGCTGATTCGACCCGGATGTGACGGCACTAGGCGGTAAAATCATTAAAAGTAGATGGGAAACGGAAGTGCCTATCTCAATATTAAGCCTCCAATAACGGTCATGTTGTTTAATCATGCGATTTTCCCATAATTCACGAGCAGTTTAACAATCACTTTTATGGGACTTCCGGCCAGATCTGGCTTGTCAGCCTCATTTATTGTTTATGACACTATTATTTCAAAACATTTAAACAAGAATTCATCAAGATGTCATGTGACGTAAAAAAGGGTACCCAAGGACCAACTTTGACGCCGTCTGTCAAGTACTTCCGGCCATTTTAAAATTGACAGACTTATGTTTCCCTACTTTACAACTATAGGGCTATGTGCTGCCACATGTTTCACGTTGATGTCACGTGACGTAAATAGACACCAAAAATTTGACCGGAAGTGAGGGGATTTCTCCGACTTCCGGCCAATTTCAGATGCGAAAGTCGTCTGATCCTCGCTTGGCATATATTTTCCGACCGTGTACCATGCATTTTATATTGATGTCACGTGACGTAGGCATTTTCGGACCGGGCTCACGGACTATTAGTCATTCAATTGAATGGTGTCATTCAATGAATGCGCTAGTCATTCAATCGAATCGCAGATGGAACCAGATGACTGCGACATATTATACACTTTTATTTACTACATATCAAATTTTTTAGTACTTACAGTATAATGTTGTCTTCATTTTTTTTTTCATAATTTGTTAATCAAATAGAAGCGAATATGGGGACGAAATTATTTACATTTTCAAAAGACGGTACCTCAATTAATCGACTTAAAAATAATTCGCAGTCGTCTGAAGACAATGTCATAGGATATAATATGTTTTTCTTATGTAACAATATTATTTATTTGTGTAGACATAATATCACAGAACCCGGATTAAAGATAACATCGTTCTAATTTCTAAATTAATCTAGATGGCTATTAAAATGACAAAATACGTAATTACGTCGGGTCATTTTAATGACATGTCGCATGATTAATGATAAATAATTAACCTATTATGACGTGTATTTGCTAACCTTTTCTTATGTATGATGTCAAGTGTCAGATTGTCATATCATTAGCATTGTGCCTTGTCCTTCGAAGCCTCCGTTAATGTTCAAACCACACATTTATCTAAATGCTAAGTATATTTTTTATGCAAAAAACGTCATGCATAAGCTATGAAAAACAACATTTTATTGTTCTCTAATGCAGATTTTTTGTTTAATATGTAATTTATTAAACTTTAAAGAACTTAAATAGTTTTTAGGTTCAATGGATAGCTTGTACGGATAACGAAATGTAGGACATATTATTTGTATATTATTTGCCCATCTCTGGGCAGGGGCGCCAAAATACCAACTGCCCCCTTTGGATCGTATCCAACGAAGGGCTGCTCGAATTTTTGACTGCCGTAGTGTTTCAAACAGCTTGGACCCCCTGGAATTACGCCGAGATGTAGCTTCACTCTGCATCCTCTATCGGTTGTATCACGGGGAGTGCTCTGAGGAATTGTTCGGAATCATACCACCTGCAACTTTTCGCTATCGTCCCACGCGAAAAACATACCATCCTCATCACCTTGATGAGTGGCAGTCTTCCACAGTGCGTTATTCGCGTAACTTTCTGCCGCGCACTGTAAAACTCTGGAATGAACTGTCACCAGCAGTATTTCCGGACCGATACGACCTGCAAACCTTCAAGAAAAGAGCGTATACCTTCGATTTCCGGCTACTTACCTCCTTCCACGTTCGCCAGATGGCGCTAGTGTCACAGGTTTGAGACGGATGCGCGCCTGACTTTTTCATTATGGCGTCGTTTTTCTTGTCGTGAATATCGGCTAAAAATTTATGTTTCGTAAATTTTGCAAATTGCTACAATTTAGTTATTTTTCGTTTAGAAAGTAAAGTTAATTAATCCCAGTCCCTAATGGGAAGACTCAACTTCGCCACCTTCGTCGTTCGCCGAGGTCGTCTACACTGTCGGACACTGCAATACTACAGTCGACAGCTTTCCACCACACACCCATATCGAAAATCTCCGATACCAGAGCTGGCGCTTAAGGAAATGATGTGGTGGATGCAGGAAGCAGACGGGACATTAACGATACATTCGAACCCGATCACTCACTTCCTAACGACCGACGCCTCCGACATCGGCTGGGGCGCACAGCTGGGAGAAAAGAAAATGGCGGGAAGATGGAACAAGGAACAGAAAGATTGGCATGTGAATCTGAAGGAGCTGTACGCTGTTCATGCCGCAGTAGCCCAGGAGCGCGATCAACTACAGAATGCACAGTATTGTTACAGACGGACAATCGCACTGTAGTGGCCTACATCAACAAAGAAGGTGGCTCGAGATCGAAAAATTTATTACAACTAACACGACAACTACTTTCGCTCCTAGACGAACTAAACGTAGATTTGACAGCACAGTACTTCCCGGGAAAATTCAACGAAGACGTAGACGCGCTATCTCGTGGCATTGCACAGTGGCACAAAAGCAGCGACTTCGATACTCTTTCACAGATTGGGGACCCCACAAATCGATCTGTTTGCGTCAGCGACAGCCCACGTAGTCCCAAGCTATGTGACGCTAGATCTGGGGGACCCCGGAGCTCAGTTCTACAATGCGTTCAGTCGCCAGTGGAAGTTCGAACTAGCGTGGGTATTTCCACCGCCGAACCTAATACCACAAGTATTAGCCAACTTGAACACAGCAACGGAACGATACATATTAATAGCGCCGAGATAGAACAAAGTGTTTTGGCGAGGCGACTTACAACGTCGAACGTTACGGACACCATGCACAATCCCGAATCTTCCCGAGGTTCTGATCGACACAGTGACGAGCAAGCGCCCTCCTGCAGTAGAATCGATCAACCTGGAGGCCTGGCTGATCTCAGGTGGACTGACATGATTCAGGATTGATCTGAACAAGAAAGACAACTTCTTTTTTCAAGTTGGAGGACTTAAACAATTAACACATATACCCTAGCTTGGAATAAGTGGAAACGATGGTGTCGTTCAAAAGATATTTCCTTTCAAAATCCTTTGCCTAAGGAAGTGGCTCAATGTCTAGCTTATCTTCACCAAGTAGAGGCCTAGCTTATCGCACAATATTAGTGCATAAGTCTGTTATTGCCACTTTCAGCGCACGCGAAAATTTGTCTTCAAATTTCCTAGTCAACAGGATGCTGAAAGCTATATCACAGGCAAAAGAGAAGCCAATTATTTTTTTTTGGGATGCTGCAATATTAATAAAATATCTTCAAGTTAACGCACCGGACGACCAAAACTTCTATCAAGTATCGAGACACGTAGCGATACTCCTTTTATTAGCTTCGGGCCGTCGAGTACACGTCCTCACACTTTTGAGCATAGACCCCGAAAAAATGGTATTTGAGGCCGATACTTTGATTTTGTGGCCTTGTTTTGGTTCGAAAACCGATAGTTTGCATCATAGGCAATCAGGCTGGAGAATTAAAAAACACCCAGATAGGAACTTGGACAGTATTCACTGGGTACGGAGGCTGGTTCATTTATCACAAGACATACGTCAGGATAAATGTTCTCATTTATTCATAACTACTAGAGGCGATCCGAAACCAGCATCTGCCACGATAACCGGAAACTGGGTTAGATCGCTGCTTAAAGCTGCTGGTATAGACGCTACACCCGGCTCTACCAGAGCAGCAGTAGCCTCATTAAACTGGCTTGAGAACTTTCTCGCCACTGGAAATTGGAAAAGAGAACACACCTTCCGAAGGTTTTACAAAAAGGAAATATTAAGGTCCCAAAGTAGTACATGTACATCGCTTTCTAATTATTTTGTACCAGAGTGAAAACTTTGTAAGCTTGATTTATAATTAAATATGTTGTATTCAATTTACACATTATGGCATCTTTCAAATTCCTTAATTTACCGTATGTGTACCAGGAGATAACAAACACATCACTCAAGATGGATTCCGGATATCGAAGACGGAACAAATAATGGAGAGTTTTACCTTACAATAAAACGTACCTATTATTTTTCCTGAGATATCCGAAATCCAGGTAATCCATACCTGGTACATCTCGAGCTTCATAATGAAAAAGTCAATTAGGCGCGCATCCGTCTCAAACCTGTGATACTAGCGCCATCTGGCGAACGTGGAAGGAGGTAAGTAGCCGGAAATCGACAAAAAGACGGGTGCTTGACTCAAGATGGATTCCGGATATCTCAGGAAAAATAATAGGTAAGTTTCATTGTAAGGTAAAACTCTCCATTATGTATTATGTTTAAAAATCAAAAAAATCAAAATCAAAATTGTTTTATTTCTGAATAAATTTAAAATAAATGTTTTCAGAATGTCCTACATGATGCCTACCACCGGTTCGGGAACTAACCCGGCGAGAAGAACCGGCGCAAGAAACTCAATTTAAAATATAAATTAATTATTTAGTAAAATACGTGGGAGAGCCATGCTTCGGCACGAATGGGCCGGCGCAACCTGAGAAATACCACGTTCTCACAGAAAACCGGCGTAAAACAGCGCTTGCGCTGTGTTTCGCCGAGTGAGTGAGTTTACCGGAGGCCCAATCCCCTACCCTATTCCCTTCCTTACCCTCCCCTATTCCCTACCCTCCCCTATTACCCTATTCCCTCTTAAAAGGCCGGCAACGCACTTGCAGCTCTTCTGATGCTGCGAGTGTCCATGGGCGACGGAAGTTGCTTTCCATCAGGTGACCCGTTTGCTCGTTTGCCCCCTTATTTCATAAAAAAAAGGTAAAATATATTTATTTGTCAACATTGCGCTTTACATAATATTTTTATAACGGCACAATATTATTGATTGTATTGATTTAACACGTGGATTTTGTGACAAATTAAGTAAATGTTAACTTAAGACAGATACTGAAATAAGCAAGAAATAAGTATGTTTATAATTACATAGGTAATTTTGATTTATCATAATACGAAAACTAATAATTTAACACCTTTTTTTATTATGTATAAATTAACTTATTTCTTTTTACGTAACATAAATTGTACATACCTATTATACTTCTCTTTGTCTTTTTGGAATCAAATCTATTACATTGTAAATGATAAATCCCATCCAAAGATGAGCCTACGCTGTCAATCTGTTGGCCGGACTCTACGCAAAATAGAGATATGACGTAGTCTCTATTTTGCGGGGACTATATTACAATAAATACGCTCTATTTTAGATGGAGTTCATGCGAAGGACCATCGTGGCCATTTTAATAAACTAAGTACTTATTTACTTTACACTCTCACTAAGTTCTACTACTTACTCTATTAAGTATATTAAGTTAGTGTGTATAAATTAGTGATAAATTAATAGTTTATATACCTCAATAAAATTATATTTGAATACTAATAATGAGGGTCGAGCGCTTGGAGTCCCGCCACAAAGCGAATTTTAGCTCCTTTGTGGTGAGAGTCCCGACGCACCATCTACCGACCTTCGAGGAGGAGTTCTGGCCGATTGGAGTCGTCTACAGGAGGTTCCGAGGACGACTTCCGAACACGTCGCGCCCCACGTCGCAGACAATACGTGTTTAGTGTTTTAGTGTTAGTTTTTAGTATAATTGTATGTATGTTAGTCTATAAGGTATTTATAATATGGGCCAAGATGCCTGAATTAAATAAATAAATAAATAAAATAAAATAAATACTCTTCGTGGATATAAGTAGTAAGTATATAAACAGACGAACACGGAACATATAACCTCCTCCTTTTTGGAAGGCGGTTAAAACCATAAACATGATGAAAATGGCTACGACAATGTAGCGCAGTTAGTAGAGTGGAATAACGATGGATCTCTGGCTTGCAGTGTTGAAATAATTATTGCTTACCTACTTTCAAGGATAATTTCTTCAACGCGATTGATAAGAGTTTACGAAATATTTAAATTATAGCATAACTTTTAAGTAATTATTTTATCGAATTTGTCAATTAGGAATTATCACGAAAAATGATATAATAGATTGTAAGTTGTAACATGTGAGATATAGGTGCAACAAGTACACCTACAACGATAATTTAATCGACATATCAAACGAAGTACCTGAATAGTAGTGGCGTGCTGTCGTATTTAGATGCATTGAGATTTGAGCAGCTTGCCTTATACAAAAACGTAAGATTTGTTTTGCTATTAAGCGCATCACAGACGGTGAAGATACTATAATATTTTATCTTAAGATGCCCAAATATAAAATATTATAGTATCTTAAACTATCACACACGGCTATTAGATACGATATTATTAAAAATCTGTTTATTTTCTTATGAGTCTGCGTTGGTGCCACACGTATTCCTTGTTAGAGTTCTATATATAGAGTGATGGACTATGAGTGATACTGCCTTACTTCTTGATTTGTTAGACAGCTCCTCAGACGATCATTCTGATATAGAATGTGAAATGCAGATTGCAGTAGTACATTCCAAGAGGAGAAAAATTTGGATAGAGCCTCACATAAAAAAGAGAAAAACCTGCGGCGAATTTAACCTTTATCAAGATCTGTCAACGAAGAAGTTTCAGAAGTATTTTAGAAATTCAAGAGAAACATTCATTTCGATTCATGAGCTTTTTAAGCTAGCCATAAATTATAAGTCAATTTTATTTAAAATTATCCGAAATGTTCCTTTTTCCCTCAAAATGTTACTTTTCGAATGAGAGTAGGTATATTGTAACTTTCGAACATACAGCACTGGCAACACTGCATCCACTAGTGCGTCCTATCACCGATGAGCCCGCTGCCCGACACAAAACCACCATGTATTTATAAAGAGGAATATATTTCGCATCTTAATTATCTTAAGATACGAAATATATATTTCGTATCTTAAGATAAAATATTAAAAGATACGAAATATTATATATTTCCATATCGCTCGGAATCTTAAGATACAAAATATAAAATATAAATTAACTTCGTAATTTATATTTTATATTCACCATAGAAATCCTATGAACCATCACACATGATGGTTCATAGGATTTCTATGGTGAGAGATATTCTAAAATATGCTCTAAGATAATATATATTTTATATTATCTTCACCGTCTGTGATGCGCTTTATGATCAATTATCTGCAGTTATCACCTGCAGCTATTTAATGTAATCAGTACCTAATTAGCAACGCTTAAAATTACTGAATCCACACAAAGTGCGACAAGGCTTTAAATGAACGTGGGCGGGAGCGCTGCTGGTAAAGAACTGACAAAAATGACGTTTTGTATGATGGCAGCGTTAGTTCCTTTTTTCGCCACGTTCATTTAGAATAGAATAGAATAGAATAGAATACGTTTATTTTTTCCAACACACAACATATACAGAATAGAAAATAAAAAGTAAATTAAGCTATGTACAATTATAATTATAGGTATATGTTATGTGATGTCAAAAATTTAAAGCATATATAAAGCCTTGTCGAGCTGTAATATTTTAATGTTATTAATTAACCCATCAAGCAAGCCCCATAAGCTCACCGGTGAGCGAGACACAATAGAATAACAATAGATTTCCAAGAATCCACGATCGAAGGATTAATGCGAAAGTGACGTGTTTGTACTTTGTATCCCCTTCGTGCTTAAGATGCTAATGTGATTTAGCTAAAATTTAGGATTTACTCAGAGGTGAATATTAATTAGTTAACTGTAAGACATGAGCCCCATTCATTATCTGTCAAACTCTTTATTAAATTGAAGTTTAATCATCATTAAAATATGTGTGCAGTGTGCGGCTGTTACCGCCGTACTCAGAGATATTTAATTATGATTAACCTTCAATTTAATGAAGAGGCTTAGGTATGTTAAAATTTTGAATTAATTACATTTAACTTTTAAGTCATTAGTTTTCCACTCTGAGTGCGGCAGTTAGATACATTAAGTCCGGAGATAAACAATAGTTTTTGTCTCAGAAAACTGTATCTACGAAAAAATATAAATATTTAATTAGTTCGTGTTGCACTGATTTAAATGTAAGTAGGTAGGTACGTAAATAATTAATTATTCAAATAATATGCTGATAATCTGTTAAAAAATGCGTATAGGTCAGGTACTGTTATTAACTGTGTAATTCAAATAATACGCTGATAAAACTTAATCTGTTAAAAATGCGTATAGGTCATTATTAACTATGTTATGTATGGACAAAACAGTTTATTGGAGCCATAGTAAAACCATGGACCAATTAATTATACTGAATGCAGAATGTATAATTCTTCTATGGTAAAACAGAGAATATCTTAAAAACGAGCTAAGCTTAGTTGGATCGACAAGTTGTACGTAATATAACTTTTTTTCCAACTATATTATTTTGATTGATTTAGTATTGCTAAAGCCCAAAAGTAAATACGAAGAAGCTAGACTTGCGCGCAACACTCAACTCAACAACAACTCGCAAGTGATACGCAACGGCGTAACGCGAAGTAATCGTACTTTTTTCCGGGGTAATTTTTGTCCTGCAAAAGGGGTATGAATTTTTTTGTAAGGAGCCTGGCCGACCTATTTTCCGCCATTGTGTTTTTCCGCGTTCACGAATATGTTTTTCAAAAATGGATAGCTAACATCAATACAAGCAAAAAATAATCTTGAACAAAACCGCGTAAAGTGTCACATTTCGAAGATTTGAGCTGCCAAAGTTGCAATATCTTAAATTAGTAAAACTTTGGCAGCTCATATATTCGAAATGGGACACCTTACGTGGTTTTGTCCGAGATTATTTTTTGTTTGTATTGATGTTAGCTATCCATTTTTGAAAAAAAAATTCGTGACCACGAAAAAACACAATAGCGGTACGGTAGGTCGGCCAAAATCTTCGTACCCCTTTGTACCTAGTAGTAATTAGGTACCTATTATGTCCTTCCCTGAGGCATACCACATTTGTTTAAATCATTTTTTAATCATGAACGTCACAGATTTTTTCAGATTAACAACTAATTAACCAAGAATATGTATGTTTCGCAGAAAGTAACAAAAGCAAAATAGACAATGAAAATTAAACTTTTCCTGCAACATAGCTAGCCCGACAAAAACCCCTACATAAGTAGATAATAATATTATAAAAAATACTGATCTCAAAACTAATTGGACTTAAAAAATCCTATACGGTATAACTTGCATCAATGAATTAGTATTATGAAAAAAAAAACTAAATTAGAATACGCAGATGAATATTATTCGTAACCGAAAAAAATAACTTACTTACCAAAAAAAAAAAGAAACGCACAATTCAAATTCCGAAAAGAACGAACACGCGCGCGTTAATTCGGTACGCAAGCGACGAGGCGATTTGACGGGCGTGTGCGCACTGCCGAGTTGCCGACTGCGAATGCCGGCGGAAGGTGCACGACGGGGCGCCCTATTGGGGTCTCGCGTTATCTCCGTGAGAGGTTATGCTGATAATGACATACAAAAACTTTCGGCAATCAACGCTACAAGCTATCAGAGCGACAGCTGCAGTAAAGGTATAATATAAGTTGTATCGTCATACAATAAAACCTAGGTAGAAGAATATCTTTTGTAATATAGCCATCCTTCTAGGACTATTACAAAAGATAGGTTTAATTGAATGAAGATACCATAAAAAGTACAAATATACTTTTACTGCAGATGTCGCTATTGAGTATCTGGTATGGTGAGTTTGGTGACAACTGACATCACTATGGTGATGATTGTCAATTTTTTTGAACATTTTCAAAACACCGAGTTTTTTGTTTTTTTGCAGAGGTGAAGGAAATATTGAATAAGCATTATCTGACATAATCACAGATTAATGAATGACTATACTAGGTACTATAGCAGCGTTGCCAACGTCCCCATTTTGGCGGGACGTCCCGATTTTTCATCAAAATTAAAATATGTCCCGCGCGGGACGGCTCAAGCTCAGTCCCGTTTTTCGGGGAAAGCCCGAACGTACGTGCAGCGTGCTAACTGCTGAGAAAGAAACGTGCGTAATGAAGATAAGAGTGTGGGAGGTAGAGTGGTGGATTTTCGTCACGTAAACGTTATTTTAACGCAAATAAAAATATAAACATTATTTTAACGCAAATAAAAATAAAAACTTTTGATTTTCTCCTTTTTTTACCTTGTCCCGCTTTTGACTGAAAAATCCCGCTTTTTCACTCAAAAAGTTCCAAAGTCCCAACTTGGCACAAAAAATCTGGCAACGCTGTACTATAGGGAGTATATTGTATTATCAGAGAAGTTGATTCCTATGCAAATCGGGGACCTAAGTAGTTTGGTTGCGTTACTACCCAGCTGACAGATCATAATTAACATTGAATTGACATATTCGACCAAATAACGTTGCATTGGTCTGTCAATTGCATAGGAATCAACTTCCTCGATGGTACATTGTACGTAGATAATATAAGAAGTAAAGTCCCAAAACGTGTTTTGTATTTATCGATGAGCTGCAAATGCAATGCGAGTTTTAGAAAGTACCTAAACTGAAAGTGAAAACCGCTGAATCAATAATCACGATTTTAATGAATGACTGATCATTATTGAAAATGATTTAACTGTTATTGACGGATGTACTTAGCAAGTTAGCACCTTAATCTAAAGTTACATCAAACTTACGTAAACTGAGTGATTTTTAATGTGGAACCAGAACCTTCTCTTACTTATGTGATTTTTTAATTGTTTACTGTTTCTTTATACCCAATTTAAATTCTGCTGTACACATTATACCAACGTGTAGAGTATGGCATGTCGCTCCCATATTATCGCCAAGTTGGCCTCTACACAAAAGTTTAAAAAAGATACTCTTTCAGCGCTACTACTTTCACATCGAACTCGATATGTATAGGGTAGGTAAGGTAGGGTCGCCTAAGACCGGATGTGCCACAAGACCGGATATATAAAATTTTGCAGGAAATAAGCGACATTTTTCACGGCTGGCAACATAGTTTTGTTCGCCATTTTGTTCTGCCCCTCCCTTCATACCGCGAACGGCGTTGTCACCATGGACTTAAGGCGGGGATTAATCTCAATCCAAAACTATAACTTTGCACACAACCAAAGACCAAGCGTATACGCATCGCAATAATATTCATTTTAGCTTAGCATAAAACTGAAGTCACTCAAGCGGATTTTCTCTATTTTTCATGTTTTTTTAAAATATCTTTGGAAATAAACATTAAGAAACAAAATTGTTCGGTTAAAGAACTTTTAATATAGATTAACTAACAATTTATTCAAATAAAATATATAATTATCCTAGTTATTACCTATATTTCGATGAAATAGATTTTTATGGGAGGTGAGTTTGTAAATTAATTACAGCCAAAGTATTAAGTTTTATTAAAATGTTTATGGTTTAAGGTATTTTAAATATTGTGCTTTATACCTCATATTTTTTAAAACTTCGTTATTATATTGGAACTAGGTAAACCGGAAGTCGCGGAATAACAAATTGGGGTTTATCCTCGCCTTAATATATACCTACTTAGCATTATAGGTTTATGGTTGTCACAGACAGGACGCGTGCGACGAAACTTACAAAAAATGTGCCATTTTTCGTAAATTTTTGGCGATCCGGTCTTCAATCCAAAAGTTCGTGGCAAAATTATGGTGAGTATTTATCATTTTATTGCTTTTTAAGTAGATTTCTGTGTAGAATTACGTTTACGCCTAGGACGTCTGTAAACAAAGATCCGGTCTTTCCTCCCATTGCCAAAGTACGGATTAGATAGTCCGATCTTAAAGCACTAAAAAAAAATGCAGTGGTTTTCAAAATTTTGAAATATACAATTAATTTTAATTATTATCCAATTTATTAAAATTAATTCGATTCATTATAACAAATTGTTTTTAAATTGTCGTTTTTGGTACAGCAAAAACTTATTTACCAACGCATAGTATCTTCTTTTCTTAACACCTATTAAGTATGAAACTTCTTAAAAGGACAATTATTTTTTTATTCAGATATTGTATGGTTTTGTCACTGACGCAGTTCACTTGAGGCCAATTTTAATATCTATCCATAATGAAAAATAAACTTTCCTGGTTACTTTATTCGCTATCATATTTTATAAGAATGAAGTGAGATTAAGAATAGGTTAAGTTTTGCTTACAGATTAAAATATGCCTGCAAAATATCAGAGGAGCACACGTCTTAACCACCTATACCGAACATGATGTCCACAACGAGAAGTACTGTTTTTTTATTCTTTTACTTAATTTTTTATATTACTTTAATATTTTATTTAATAAGCCAGTCTATGTCATTACCAAAAGAATAATAAAAGTTCATTAAATAAAACCTCCACTTTTATTTCATTTTTTCATAGTATGGTTTGGGACAAATTGTAATTATGTAAGTACTTACAATTTGTCACAAACAATAACCCACGCACGTAAAGAATAGCACATACCTATCAGGCAGCCATTTTTACTTCCATCATTTATATGCATGGGTTCTAAATTAGGTACCTATATAGGTAGTGTAATTATATTTATCTATGAGTTTAGCTCAGTTCAGCCCTATTTCAGCACATAAGTAACTATACGTCCGGTCTTAAATCTCTATCTGCCGAATGCTACATTGCTACCCGAGGCTGACTGAATGAAGTTTGAGAAACTCAATTTTGCTCACATTAGCCTTGGGAGGGAAGATCGGACTAAAACATACAAAAAAAAAAAAAAATTACCTGTCTTTGCCACACCACGCAAAATTACAGGACGATTTTGTGGTATGTTTTTTTTCAATTTAAGACCGGATATTTTCCTTTTGTGCACTCTAATGCCACAGCTTCAAGGGCGAAATTAAGCAGTAGTCCGAACTTTGGCTTTGCCAGGTTTTTTTGAAAAGTAGTCAAGAAAACTATTGTGTCACTTTGAAGGCGTGTCTCACATAATCTACAGCGTGTATCGAATTAAACGAAAAGTGACCAGATTATTTGTTTTATCTATACTAATATTATAAATGCGAAAGTATCTCTGTCTGTCTGTCTCGCTTTCACGCCCGCGCCAAAACTACCGAACCGATTGTAATGAAATTTTGTATACAGATAATACAAAATAGGCTACTGGAAAAAAGGGTTTTAAGGGGGTGAAAATACGAAAATTTGTTCAAATTACTTAAGTTAAACTTTTTAATCGGGACTTAACGCGACTTATTTAAGTAGTAATGCTACTACGAGTACATACTTTTTCTCGACGTTTCGGCCGTGTTGCAACGGCCGTGGTCACGAGGGGACTGCAGGAGCGCGACGTCTTCGTTTGCACCAGGCGGTCAGTTCTACGACTACCCTCGAGTTGTCCAATATTTGTGTTCCAATACACTGAAAGTCGTAGTAGCATTACTACTTAAATAAGTCGCGTTAAGTCCCGATTAAAAAGTTTAATTATAATGCAACGCGAAAGTTTAAAATGTTATCAAATTAAGTTAGTTCCAAAAATTCATACTAGATGGCGCGGTGCGTCTCTTACATCGCGCTAACGCTTGCCCAACATCTTTCTATAAGAGGTGGTATCATCATATTTTTTTCATTTGATTTTTTTCGATTGTTATTTCTTTTTTACGTTATTTTATAAGTCAGTAACTTATTATTATATAAAGTGACCTGTGACGTAACCTTAAACCTATCAATGATAAATAGTTTATGGGTAAAGTTGTGTCATTGGGGGGCTAAATGAGCTTTAAAATTTGGCATAAAATATAAAGTTTAATTTAAAAAAATGAAATATTATGTGCACACTGCACAGCTGTTTTGATTTAAGGGGTACCAGGGTTTTTTTTTTTTTATAAAAGCTTTTGACACCAATTTTGTTGACATCGCGCGCTATAAACTGAAGTCCACGCGGACGAAGTCGCGGGCAACAGCTAGTTACTAATAACTTCCTCTAGCAGTCAATTTGTAAAATAGTTATAGGAAATGATAAAAGCAATGTTTTTTAACACGGTCCGAACTCGACAAAAAAGCGTCCGATCTTAGGCGACCCTACCTTACCTATACACACTCTAAAGCAGCCTTTCCCAAAGTGGGCGATAACGCCCCCTTGTGAGCGCTGAAGGCCTAAAGGGGGGCTATGTAGGACCCAGAAAAAAGTTGGAGCCGTTGTGTAGAAGCTTCAATTTAATGTAGGTGAAACAAAGGGGGCGCCAAAAATTTTTTTCCTCTCGAAGTGAGCGGTAGACAAAATAAGTTTGGGAACCCCAGTTCTAAAGTGTTATTACTTAGTTTTGTTTCACCCTGTATACAGCTGGCTTTGGAAACATTAAAAATGTTGGTCACAATATAATCGTTATCAACTTTAAATATTGTCAACATAAGTACACGCGACAATACAATATTATGTTTTATTTAAGGATTTTGTTAATTATCTTTTAAGCCGAGATTTTTATCGTTCGTCAACAACAATTTCTTGTTAATTTGAAAGCCCACTCTAAATCCAGGTCTTTATTTAGTACTAACTGGCTTATAGGAGTAAGATCAGGTAATAGTTCGAATGTAGAGCGAACCACAACAGATGGTATTGTTACTGGTTCCCTTAATATGTGCTCAACCTAAATCTGCTAAAGATAGCA